>NC_142807.1:51812325-52093456 GCF_049724085.1 Artemia sp. Qi Xiang Cuo
AAGATTTTTGTTTTTCGACAAAAAAAAAACTTCTGTGGAGAAGCTGGAATTTTCTGCAGCTTGCAGTTAGTTTTTTCTTGTTAAGAAGATAGTTTTTGTTTAGTTCTATGATAAAATACCACGCTTTTATGAATTAAAGATATTAAAATGGGCTCTCTTGTGGGGAAACGAGGTTTCTCGTAAATGTGAGTTCATAGGATAATTTTTTCGGTGTCAAAATATCAAAAGGCCCTAGCAGGTCGAATTCCGGTTCGAAGGAGTCCTCATTCACCGGATCCGTTGCCAACTGTGGCCTGTAGGCGTGGCTGATAAAAAAAACTTTGATGAGCATTAAGTGGCTATATTTGGTTTTTGGAAAACAGAGAAGGGGTGATCGGATTGAGCTGAAATTTTGAGGATAAGCTCCCAGGCCCTAGGAAAGCTTATCCTCTAAATTTCAACCCGATCAGACGACGTTAAAGGGGGGCTGTGGTGGGAGGGTCGAAACTTCCGGTACACTTTCCCCGATGAAGATAAAGTCGGAGGGGGGTGAAATTTTGCATGTTTCTTAGTTTGAGCTTAGGCTACAAAATGCGATCACCGCCGTCTGTCTGCGACCGCTAGGACCGGAAATCACTTAACATTGTGGTGGGTCGCCTCTTTAAAGAGGCACAAGTGTGCCTCCTTGAAAGTGAACAGATTATCTATCAACATTTTTTTTTTCAGATTTCGAGAAATTTACCAATTATGCAACTGGATAATGAGTTTATTTCGAGTTTTAATTTTGCGCACATTTTTTTTCCCGAATTGATAATTTCACTTGAAAAGCAAAATTTGTTTTTATTTGATGTTTGTAGGCTTTCCTTTTTCAATCGTGTGCCTTATCTTGTTGAGGAAACCAAAGAACCTTCAAAATCTTGTCTTTCATTTTTATTTCATCTTCTATTGAAGACAGCCATTGAATATGCTATGTCAATAATATTGAATTTGAAACTAATATTGAAAATAAAATCATCGAATGATACCATCCACTATGAATGAAGAGAATTCCAATTATTTTGAACATTATTAAAAAAAAAAAAAAAGAATAATTATGTGATCTAGTCAGTGAACTGAAGTGACCAGCTAAAACTAATGATTAAAAAGATTAAAGTGAAAATAATAAAATGTGATTAAAAGAAAAAAGAGTGATTAAAAAGAAATAGTGATTTAAAACTAATGATTAAAAAGATTAAAGTGAAAATAATAATATGTGATTAAAAGAAAAAAGAGTGATTAAAAAGAAATAGTGATTTAAAACTAATGATTAAAAAGATTAAAGTGAAAATAATAATATGTGATTAAAAGAAAAAAGGAACGATTCTAAAAGAAAATGTACTGCAAATGTCATTAGCTTTTCTGTCTTGAACCTTGAATAGTGGGAGAAGGACACATTTGATAACTTTACAATACCCATAATTAAATTGTAGATGATAATTTAAATACTGAAGTTTTGAAAGAAAATTATCCGCAACAAGTACAAAAAATAGCGATTGATGTTTTTAAATTCATTAGTTCAAACAACCAAACTATCGATGGTCGATTGATCGATCTTCGATGCTTTTCAGAACTAGCTTCTTCGGGATCAATTGTAGTTTAGAATATATAAGACTACGCCAAGGTCTTGCCCACTTTGACAAACTGTTTACATTATGCGTGAAAAATTGTTTGCATGAGATGGCACGCACCACAAATGGCGGAAGTATGACATATGCGGTGCAAAGAAGGCGTGGCGAAAGTGCACCGATTTTTGTGGAACAAAAAAAAACTCCGAGCTGCACATCAGGAAATGGAGTGGGTAGGTCCCGGGAGTACACTTGCACTTCGGTAGGGGTTAACTTGAGAAAAAAAATGTGAAAAGGAGGTAAAATTCATGCAAAATGGAATAGATTGTGGGATAGCCAGCAAAAATGATGAGTTGTTTGGGAATAAGGGTCCTGTCCTGCATGTCTGCCGGGTTAGAGTACCATTTAAATTAATCTCTTAGTATGAATACTTTTTCTCCTATCCACTAGAAATGTTTTGGGGTATCTGGTTTTGACCCTTATTTTGACCCGGTAAATGTTTGGGTACAACTAATTGTTTTGGGTACCAGACTTACTAATCATATATCATACAGTAAGCTATATGAAAAATATGGTTCAACTCCGCTTTTTAGGGCTATAATAAGAGAAAGGTTGAGATGGGAAGAACACGTTCTGCGGATGAAGGATGACATATTTCCAGACAGTCCTTGTAGGCCAACTGTCTTTTTTATTAACACACATGTATTTTTCCTATGTAAGAATAAACGAAGAAGAAGTAGACATATTGGTAAGTAAAAAACAAATTCGTAATTCTAAGTGAAAAACAAACACTAATCAATCGAAAGTGTCTACACACATTTTCTAGGGGGGGGGGGCGATTTTCAAAACAGTGGTACAACAGAAAAAGTCAAACTATTCAAATATTAAAAAATCGATTTATGTATGTTTAACCTTTCAGTAGGAGGGAAGAACTTTTCCCTTGGCATATCTTGTAAGACATTCAAAATCCAGTTTTTACAGGTTTTTCTTCAAAGAATTGCTCTAAACTCGCTCAGAAACTGTAAACATTCAAGTCTGTAAATTCTCTCTCATTTTTTTATCAGGTCTTCCTACAGTCTTACTAGTTCTTAGGATTTTGATTGGATTAGGACTAGGACGTCTTTATCGATTTTCTCTTTAAAGGTTTTTTTCTGTGGAGGAATTTTATAAAAGAATATGCTTTTGCTACAACTTTTGGTTATATTTAGATTAAAAATTATGACCATGTCTGCAAGGAATTAGTCAATTATAATTACAAAGCAATAACAAATATCATAGAACACACGCAAAACAACGAAAAATAATAAAAACAACAAATACACAAAAGGACAAGTACGAGATCTTTCGTTTCACTTACGGGAAAAGGATAAAACGAATATTTATTCATCTTCCTTAAATTAGTTCATCTTAAATTAAATCAACTTCCTCAATTTCTTTTTCCTTGTTAAAAGGATAAGATAAAATTTATTGCCAAAATATATCAAGCTCTAAAGAGCCGATTTCGCTTCTTATATCGAGCCAAAAAAAAAAGCTAAAAAATCGACTAACGTTGAAAACTAAGTAAAAGAAATCTAGTACATAAAAATGGTCACTAAAAATCAAAACCAATCAGTGAAATATAACATATAAAATAAATAATATAAAATCAATATAAAATAAATACAATATATAAATATAAAATAAAATATAAATAAATATAAAATAATTATAAAATATAAAATAAATAAAATAATAAAAATAAATCCAAAATCAATAAAATAAACATTCCAAAAACAATACCAAAAAGTGAAAGAGGTGGCAGATAGATTAATAGATAGATAATACTTTACTGATATACGGCTATCACAAGGTACAAAAAAGCCGAATTCGTGTTTCAAGTCAAATAGAGTTAAAACCAAAACAAACATACTCACCATGCAAGTCAAAAATCTAATAATAAGAGAAATAATTCGAAACAATTGATAGCTAGAAAAAAAGGCTCGTGTCAAAAAACTAAAATATAAATATACATCTTTTTTTCAGCAGATAAAGAAAGATTGAAGTAAAAAAAAAAACAAATAATTGTATATAAAAAAGGCATAAGCAAGAAGATAAGGGATGTAGACAAAAGGGCCAAACTGTGTAATAAATTAGGGTACTATCCCATTATGTGGGCCTCTCTAAAAAGTCAAGTTTGGTCAATGCTAATGAAATAAAATAAAATAGGATAAATATATAATAGTTTAGAAACAAATTAGGGCTATATTTTTGCACATTAGGGGGGGGGGTAGGGGGTAAAGCATGGCATATATTAAATACGTAACCTAACCTAACCTAGGTACCCCCCCCCCCTAAACCCCAAAAAACCACAGTTTAATTGTATACGCAATGAAAACCTTGCTAACATTGCCTGCTCTATAATAGTTAAGACGTCAAAACGGGTTTTATCATTGCCTACTCTATAGTGATTAACCCGAGAGGCCCGTATAACGGGAGAGTGCCTAAATTAGCGGTTTTTATGGCGTAAACGATTTAATGATTCTCTTTGCTTGTGTATGTGCTTTTTTTTTGCTTTTTTTCTTTTTGCTATGGCTTTGATAACAAAGGTACATACAGATATTCATTTATAGAAGATATTCCTTTGGGCCTCTCACCTCCTTTAAACAGCTCTATTTCTCTACAATTTCCCAAAATTAAAAAAACTGTCCTTTTTTGTTTTTAGTTTAGGCCTACTCTCGATTCCATACAAAAAAAAAGTAAATAAATTAAAATAAAAAAAATAAATAAAATGGCGTATATGCCTGAGCCCCTGGAAAGTGTATTTTTTGCCAAATTTTGTTAAATTTCCGACGGGTAAACCAGAGAGTAGTAGCCCGTACCCAGCATGCAAGTTTACGTTTCGAATAATATGTTAGAAATCATCCAACCTTGAATAAATTAGATTAGCACAAATTTATATTTTTAAAAGAAAGTTTCAAATGAGAAAGGATTTAGAAGGTAGAGGGCTCACAATAAAAAACAATTAATTTTTTATTTCTCTTGCTATAATAAATTTACAGCCTCAGTTAAGTGTGTGTGTCCCTTATGTACTATTTATTTATCACAGGCATTAGTTTCTCCCATTTCGTTTTTTTTTTTTTTTCTTATCTGTTTCCTTAGGACAGAATCTTACAATGCGTTGGATAACACTAAATCAGATATAGACGAATAGACTCTAAGGCCTACTGCGGCATTTGCACTTTACTGAAAACGGATTGTATTTAATAATTTTTTCTTTCGTACTTAAAATTTTGAACTGATGAGCTTTCAGCAATTGATATCATTATATATCAAATATTAAGTTTAATTTTATTAGTTCATTCCAAATACTATTTAAGACATATAGTTTTCGACAAAACGCAAAACGCAGTAGGCTTTAGTTTAGACTTTTAGAGTTAGGGGAAGGGGAGGGGGCAGGAGCTAAACTCTTGTCTGTAGCAATTTTGTTCGTTTTAAGTTTGATTTGAATGCTCAATCTAAATTTTACTCGTTTTAAGATTTATTTATTCATCTATATTAGTACCTGTTGTATGTTTGTTGGCTATGATTGTATATTTAATTTTTATTCGTTTTGGGTTTCAGTTATTCTATAATAGTAAATTCCGATCGTTTTGAGTATTAATTATTATAGGAATTTATTTCTGCCGGTCTTAAGCTTAATATGGCTCTACTTTTCTTTGAAAAACCTTGAAAAACGCGTGTATTTCAAGGAACAGTTATCTACTCTTGTATATTCTAACAGCATTTGTCATAGTTTCCTTTACCACACGGAAGATGGAGGGGGAGAGGTTTCTGCAGGGATCTCTCCCAAGTTCTCTCCTTTATTTTCTAAAATTTTATTTACTAACCAGCTATGACTATAAATAAGACAAATAGCTAGTTTCCTTCACTTTTGTGTTGTATTTTGAATTGATAAATTCGTTAATTCATCTTGCTGACGCGCCGTTTGTTTCCCTAAGTTCCCTAGGGCTTCATTTGCTCAGCTTTGATAAGAGTCTTGATGTAATCAGAGAAAAAAACTTCATACCATTGGGACCACTATTGAGACAGTTGATTTTTCAGCCTCCTTGAAATTTATTGACAGTAAATAACAATAGTTAGTATCGTGTTTGACTTCATTTGATTAGTAATCAACAGTTGGCTTTGAACTATTTATCCGTGGATTTCCAAAAACAATTATATTATTTTTGAAAGAAACAACATTTTGTGACGACAGTCGTTCTAATGAAACGAAGTATCAAGGGGCACCAATTTCCGAAAATAAGGGGGGAGAGTAATATGAATTTTTTAAGATCCAAGGCGTCAATTGAGTTGTTTTTTCGATACTTTAAATGGAAACAAAATAGATGTTTTTTTCAAAATCTGTGGGGGGGGGGGGATTGCCCCCTATCTTTCTTCAAATTGGTGCCCAAGGAGATATGATATTTTTACAGTGTGAATTTGATCCAGTTTCTAATTTCATGAGGTTAAAGTGACCAGAAACCGCAAAGAAAGGAACTGACAGTATACAATAAGATTTAGACCATATCTGCGCACAGAGCAGGGAGATAGGAGACTTTTTGTCAAGACCCCTTGTAAAATAGAAAGTTTCTTCTAAAAATAGTTTTCTAGTTCTGATCTCCCCCCCCCTCTCAATAAAAATATTCTGATTTCTCTTTACTTAAGGGTCGGTGTGACTTTGAATTTGAATTAAAATGGTAATTAGTGAAAATATTTCGATTCCCTCAAACGCACAAAAATAATCAATTCATAAGAAAAATGGACATTTTTTTTGTGAATGGAAATGGACACAATTTTTTTGTGAGAAAAGGAGACATCTTTTTTATATGTGGCCTAGCTGTAAAAGGCAAATTATAACCAGAATCCCAAAATTATGTTTTCTGTTTCAAATTGGATTCTTGACCGATGTTTCTATGCAAAGGAAACCATTGATTTATGTTTAGCCTTTGGAAGCTTTGTTCTGTGAATGATAATGAAAATGACAATTTCCATTTTCTCCCGCTTTAAGGTCTTAAAAAGTCTATGCTAAGAAATGAGAAAAAGGTGTACACATAACGGGATTATGGCAAATTTGCGGGGTTACCATATTTTTAACTCATAGCCATATTCTCGGAAGCGAAGTTTACTTATAGTGCCCTATAATTGTTTTGTTAAAGATCTTAGACCACTGACAAAAAATTCTAACTTACGCTTGAAAACATCTCGAATGCCCATTGAGCATTCGAGTACCCGCGTCGGGAACTCGTATTCTATACCAAGAAAATATTCTACACGAATTTATTCTATATGAATTAAATATTCTATATGAATAGATGCTATATGAACAAAATATTCTATATGAGTAAATTTTGTATGTCATATTGTTGGTGCTGCACTCTAACATCGTAACTGATACAAGAAAACGTAGAACAACGAGAAAAAGTGACGAAATTCACAGCCAGTGAAAATAAAGAAGATGAAAGCAAACATCTTAGCCGAAAATTCAGCTCAGCCGTCCTCAGTACAAAAGGAAGAAAATAAAATGTCTCCTGTTTTATATTTTGCCTTTGATATTCTCTCTTTATTTTGTTTCGTCAACTTTTGAATGAACTGTTTATTTCAAAACGGCCAGTCATAATCTTAAATGGCCGAATTTGCATTTTCGCCAAATAAATATAAAGATTAGAAATAACACGGTCTAAATACTGTCACACTGTATGCTCTTCAGCCTAATATTCATTGTTAATTGTATTCATTGTTAATACTGTCACCACTACCAGCATGGGAAAAAAAGCAGGAGGACAAAAGAAAACATGGCTTGCCACAGTCAAGGCTGACCTAGTGCCTATTGGGGGTTTCCAAAAATTTGGGCGACGCTGGGATCGTCACTGGCTTGAAATTATGGAGCCTGCCACCCTGGAGCGAAGACTCAGGAAAGAAACATGCCGTCGTCTGCCGGGCACCACGATGAGCCTGTACGCGGCTTGAACGTGCAACAAGTACAAGTAAGTAGCGCTAAGGGTGGATTAAAAAAATAAAAATATAGACAAGTAAGGCTATTGTCCGGCATAATCATCGGGACGATTGACGCAATTCGGCTGTGGAAATACAAAAGGCGTTATGTGACATATCAGTCAAAATGACTTATATATCGATTCTAGTAAAATTAGGCACGCCTGATCGATTGATTTAATCAGAAAGCACATATCCCCTTTCGTTCTTGATATGTTCTCCATTTCGTAATCCACTCTCAACACAGTATTATCAAATTTCAACCGGTTTTGCAGACCAAAAAGTGTTAAGTGAACGACTTCCACAGCCACGAAGATTGTCACAAAAGGCCCACCATGAGATGGCCAGATAGGCACGATTGAAGCAAGAGAAAAATATGGAGGGATATTTTCCAAAACAGTTTTTTGTTTCTCCTGAACATTTTTGAAAATGTCACATGTCAAATATCATACGCTTTTCGTATTTCCACAGCCGAACTGCCATCTCATGCTCTTCTGAAAAAGGTGTCACCGCCAATGACTTGAAATAAGTGGTGACAGTTTCATTGAACTACTTATCAGTTTAGGATTGCTGCCTCCCAGCCCGCTTTTTAAATTCAGGGAAAATATCAAAGTCACTATCACTAAGTCGGGACCATATAGTGGGTGTTCGAAACTTCCCATTTAGATTGCTCTGGGATGCTTGTTCACATACATGACATACGCCTCAATCATCAAGCTGATTATGCAGAGAATTAACCTTGATTGTACATTACTTTTATAAAAAAAAAAAAAATGCATTTTCTATATTCACCAGTCTTTACGTTATAGCCAATTGGAGATTGAACGACCCTCGTATTTCTTCAAAAAAGTTTATCGGCTATGCTATAGAAAGTGCAATATTATGTTTGACATTTCAAAGGGAGACAAACAGGGCCGTGTTCAAAGGAAAGAGGTTAACTAGTTTGACCCCCTTCCCCCGAAATTTTCGTCCGACTCGTATAAAAATAATACAGACACTTGTAAACGATTTTTTTTTGTAGCCCCCCCCCCACCATCCGAACCAAATCCTGGATACAACCCTGGGGACAGACTATAAAGTTTTAAATCCCGAATCTCAACATTAAGAACATTATTTATATATATATATATATATATATATATATATATATATATATATATATATATATATATATATATATATATATATATATATATATATATATATATATATTATATATATATATATATATATATATATATATATATATATATATATATATATATATATATATATATATATATAGCAGTTATTATTGTAAGGAAGCCTATTTAACTTTTAATTATATTGTTTTTATGGCAACGCCCACTTTTAAGTTAATTAGGTTAAATTTGTCGGTTACATCATCCTGTTTTGATGCACTGCTGGAATTTCTGGATCTTTTTCCTTGGAAAACTGATTCTTAGCTAGCCTTCGGATTTTTCTGAGGAATTTATTGATTGACGACTTTCTCTACTGATAAATTGTCTTTACGTGGAATCGATATAAAAGATGGTTAAAATAAGCATATTTGAGGATTCTTTTATTTCTTAGCGTTAGGCCCATTATGAGTGATATGGCGTTAGTTCTTCACCCATTTTCATCATTTTAAAACCTATTCATAGCTAATCTCCTGATTTTTTGAAGAATTTATTGATTGACTATCTCGACTGATAAATTGTCTTCAAGTTGAATCACGATTTAAAGATAGTTCTATTTACCAGATTTTTAGATTCCGTCATATCGCATTTTGTGGCGTAAGACACATTATGAATGTGATGAGCCGCTATTCCTTTACTCAATTATTACCTGAGGTGTCGCTAGCCCTTTACCAAATTGTTACCCAATGTGCCGATAGTCCTTTACCCAACTTTTATCTGATGTGCCCCAAGTCCTTTATACAATTTAATCACAATTTAATCTTTATGGTTTCATGTGCATGTTGAACCTTAGTTTGAAGGAATCAACATTATGGTTTTGATAGAATGAGTCCCCTAAGTAGACCGTTCCAGGCTTGATGTGCAGGACTGGACAAAGGTCATCGCCTGAAAGCAGTTTTGCCGAATCTGTTTTTTGTTTTTTTCAATAACCAGAGAAAAACGATTTTGAAAATTTGGATATTTGTATCTTAGAATTGGCTACAGCTAAAGCATTGATTTTCTAACCATGTAACGAACTTTCGTTCACCAAATCAGCAATTTCGGCAAAACGAACCATGCTGTATGTGATTCGGCAAACCCGCTTTAAAGAATACGCGATTCGGAAAGAACTGTTAAAATAAAGGCAGTTAGAGATGTCTTACAACAATGTCAATTAGACCTTTCGAAAGAGGATTCTTTTTTTTTATACAAGATAGCGTTTGTAACCCAGTTTCGACAAAACAAAAATATTTTCGGCAAAACCGCTTTCAGGCGACCAGGTGTTTTTCCAAAACTTTTTGCCGTCTTACACATTTGTTTTGTTGGCTTAACAAACGGTGACATAAGGAAATCAAACTGTTCAGAAGGAGGCAAGGATACGTATCAAACAGTTCGTGGTAACGAACTGTAAGTAAGGAGCGACCCGGCTCAATAGTAACCGAAACTCTAAAAAACGGATTTTTTTTTACCAATAGATACATCAAAAGAATCAAATGTTTATGCTGATTTCAAATATACAAGTTTCATCAAGTTTAGTTATACCCATCAAAAGTTACGCACCTGAGAAAATTTAGCTGATTTTAGAAAAAAGGGGGAAAGACACCCTAAAAGTTATAGAACCTTAATGAAAATCACACCATCATATTCAGCGTTTCAGAGAACCCTACTGTAGAGTTTTCAAGCATCTATATACAAAAATGTGGAATTTTGCATTTTTTGCCAGAAGAAAGATCACGGATGCGTGTTTATTTGTTGTTGTTTTTTTCCAGGGGTGATCGTATCGACCCAGTGGTCCTAGAATATCGTGGGAGGGCTCATTTGAACGGAAATTAAAAGTTCTAGTGCTCTTTATAAGTGACCAAAAAAATGGAGGGCAACTAGGCCCCCTCCCACCCTCATTTTTTTCCCAAAGTCACCCGACCAAAATTTTGAGATAGCCATTTTGTTCAGCATGGTCGAAAATATGATAAAAATGTCTTTTAGGATGACTTAATCCCCCGAAGTCCCCGGGGGGAGCGCTGGAAGTTATGAACTTTACTCAATGTTAACATATAGTATTGGTAATTGGGAAGTATACAGACGTTTTCAGGGGTGACTTTTTCTGGTAGGTGGGGGGGGGGGGTGGTGGATCGGGGGTTATATGGGAGGATCTTTCCATGAAGGAAGTTTTCATGGGGGAAGTGACATTGCTATGAAGGGGGCACCGGATTTCCCAGCATTATTAAAGAAAAGGATCAGAAATTAAATTTTAAAAAAACAACAAGTTTTTCCACTGATTTCCACTGATCAACTGATTGTGATTAAGGGGTCATTTTTAAAGAATTGGAAAAAAATTCGAACTTTAGCTTAAAGAGCAAGGTATTAACTAGGGGGCGAACCCCCTAATATACCTGTTAAAAATTTATGAATATAGAAGTTCTTTACGTAAGTTAATTCCTAAGTTACGTATATTTATTACTAATAAAAACATTCGTAAATAAAATCAAACAAGTTTCGAGAAAGCCATTTAACCAAATAAAAATAACATTAGTGTGAAAATCTTTTCTCAATGATTCTTGAACGATGAGCCGATATCAAAACCTGCCCTAATTCCAAAACGTTTAAAAATTAAATAAAAAAAAATAAGTTTTTTTAACTGAAAGTAAGGAACGACGTTAAAACTTAAAACGAACAGAAATTATTCCGTATATGAAGGGGGCTGTCCCCTCCTCAAGGCCTCGCTCTTTACGCTAAAGTTTGACTTTGTCTCACAACTTTATTTTTTAAAACAGTAAAAAAAACTTTAGCTTAAAGTGCGAGGCGTTGAGGAGGGGACAGCCCGCTTCATATACAGAATAATTTCTGTTCGTTTTAAGTTTTAACGTCGTTCCTTACTTTCAGTTAAAAAAAAACTTGTTTTTATTTTATTTAATTTGCGAAAAAGAGCCATGGACATCGCACTAACCCTTGGCTTTAGCCAGTTAGTCTTGGCTTTAAGTAATTCTTTAAGCAGTTGCGATAAAAAGTTATTAGCTGGTTATTGAAGATGTCAAAACCTAGCCTATTGCCGCGTTAATGAGTGGAAACACAGTTTCATACAGAGAGAATCTTAGAGGGACGGAGCGTTCAGAGAATTTTTCGCATAGGGTATATGGGAATTCTCCGTGCTTTTGTAAAACCAAAAAGATTCCATTTAAGGCGGTAGCTTTCCCGGCAGGGATTTTCGGACAGGTGTTAGGGGAGAGAAAATTCAATTCATTGATAATTTAACATCCTTTTTAAGCGACATATGACCTTTCTATTCAAGAACGAGTTCGGTTGACTCCTTGATATTTATTACAAGAAAAGAAAGGAGATTTTACAAATGAGCTAAGCTCTCAGATTTATGTGTATGTTATCCAATTAGCAGGACAGTGTTAATTTTGTGATGATTTATTTGGACAAATCCATGAAATCAGGTCATTAATACAGTCGCGATGACACATCTTCTTGGAACTAAAATCTGTCAGCTATTCTTAAACAATTCAATTGGTATGCCTTCTTCCCGTAACCAGAGATGTAAACACGTAGTACCTTTGTTAAAACAACCTGACTCAATGTTTGTTTTTTTGTTTCATTCCCCAATTTAATTACTTTTCGACGAGCTCCCGCTTGTTATTTTATGGTCTAAACAAAATGTAACGGCGGTTATGAGAATGCGTTTTCTAATCTGTTTTTTTATGGAGCTATCCACAAATTTTCCATCTGTAGTAGGCTACACTTTTACAACACTCTAAGGAAGAATTAGTTTATGCTTCAATTTTTCGAAGCTTTAAAGTTGTAAGAAAAGGAGAAGGAAAGGAGGATTTAAAATTATTTGCTACTTATCTAAGGAGCTGTCAACTTGCCAATTCAAATAAATTTGGAAAATATAGAAAAACGCTACAGGATAATTCTGGGGGGGGGGGGAATTCAGGATCTTCCCCAGAAGGAAAAATTAAGTGGAAATATAGATTTTTTATTCTTTATAGATTCTTAATTTTTTACAAAGAATTACAATTTTTAGCTTTATTCAAATTGGCTTATCCTGTTCAGTATCACATGGCTAAAGCTGTTTATCATATTGGGAATTTATCCATGTAATTAAGGCATTTCTTGTATATATATATATACGTATATATATATACAAGGCCGTATCTAGGGGGGGGGGGTTACCCGGTTTGAACCCCCCCCCCGAAATTTTTGACCGATTCGAAAATAAGTCGAAAATTAGTAAAACCTAGGTAAAAATCAGTAAAATTAGTCGAAAACTGAGTCAAAAATTAGTAAACCCCCCCCCCCCCAAAAGTCAAAAATTATTAAAACCCCCCCCCCTGAACAAAAATCCTGGATACGGCCCTGTATATATATATATAAAAACTGGAGTTTAACGACGAAAGGGCAACCATTGATTAGTACTTTTTGTTTTTATTTTGTCCTGACGACTTTTATTCGTATTGTTTACTCTTTATTTACTTCTGTGCACTGAGAACTGTCAAGCGGAAGTCTCGACCGAATTTCTACGTATTTATCCTTGCTTTTTTCATTGGCTTTTTGTCTTCACAATTATTTTTGTTTATTTTGTCATGCATATCAAATGTGGTCTTAGAAAGTCTTTATCCTTCAATAAAAAAGTATTTGCATCATGGTAACTATTTTTTGTTCTGGGCTGATTATGGTATCTATTTCCATCAAGCTTACCTATGTACATTCTAGATTGGCTATAACACAAGCTCTCTTGAAACTCTTAACGCATATTTCATGAATTTTGAAGTCTTGACAGGGAAGGTAAATGCCTCACCCGAATGTCCATATTCTGTATTCCTCCTTTTGTATGGGTGATTTGTATGGGTGATATTCCTCCTTTTGTATGGGTGATTTGTATGGGTGATATTCCTCCTTTTGTATGGGTGATTTGTATGGGTGATATTCCTCCTTTTGTATGGGTGATTTGTATGGGTGATATTCCTCCTTTTGTATGGGTGATTTGTATGGGTGATATTCCTCCTTTTGTATGGGTGATATTCTGTATTCCTCCTTTTGATCAGAAAAGGGGAAAGGATCGTATACCTGAGACAAACAGGAGTAATAAGTAAGGGAGAGGGAAGGGGAAAATCCTCCCCAATGACCATAGGTTTTGATTTTTTGGGTTTCTTCAATAAAATGTTTTTAAAAAAGCAACGAAATAGCTTTTGTACCCCCCCCCCCTCTTCTCCCCCAAAAAAATACTGGATACGACCCTGTCTTTAGTTATTATCTTATAAGCACGTCCGATATGTCAACTTACCAGACAGCATAAGGACATCAGATCCTTCACCCTTCTTGACATGGTCTGATTCCCCCGTTAGCGATGATTCATCCACTTTCAAGTCGTTGGATTGAATAATAATCCCATCTGCCTGAAGCAAATCTCCATACTTGACCTATAAAATAGTTCAAGTTTTACAAAATTTTATAAACGTATTAAGTTGCTTGGGCTGCTAAACGATTGCCTTACCTAACTTTAGTTCAACTAATTTAACTTTTCATTTAAGTAAGCAGATCTCAAGATTTGACCTGTAAAACAGTAAGTTGTAAGCCTAGAAGCCACGTTCTAAGATGATTGGTTGATTCAATTTCAGTTTAATTTAATTTATTTAGTTATGTATTTAATTAATTAAGCAATTCACAATAATTTCCATACAAAACCTTTGAAGTTTCACAAAAGTTGAAAACCCACAAGTGGCTTAGGCCCATCTCAGGACGACTGTTTTATTTAGAGTTTAATTTAATTAATTATTTAGCTATTTAATTAATCAAGCAAATCTCCATACTTCACCCATAAACTGTAGAAGTTTAGCAAAAGATGTAAAAAATATAAGTTGCTTAGGGCAGAGTTTCTCAAATTATTTGGAGCAACCCTCCGAGGGGTGGGGGCGAAGGCTTTATAGGGGGGGGGGGGCAAGCATCTTTTTTTAATCGATAATATGATGGTAGGACAGACAAAAATTTGTGAAATGTGCGTAATAATAATCGCGTCCTGTATAGTGTGTACGGTTCGGTACACTTATACATCACATACAGGCAGCAACAATCAACACAAGCCATTATCTATACGAGGTTTGTTGTTTTATCGATAAACCAAAATTATTTTTATGAGGGTGGCGAACGTCTTAGCTGAAGCAGGGGGAGTGGCCTGAAAAGTTTAAGGACCTCTGGCCTTGAAAGCACCCAATAACAACTGCTTAATTCGATATAGTTTAATTTAGTTAATTATTTAACTATTTAATTAAGTCAATCTCCATGCTTAACCCGTAAAACAGTTGAATTTTACCACAAGATACAAACCTAAAAGTTGTTTAGGCCATATTCTTTAACAACTGCTTTATCTATTTTAGTTCAATTAATTAATTATTCAATTAATCGAGCAAATCTTTATACTTCATCAATAAACTACTGACATTTTACAGAACTTGTTAACCTTTGATTTTCTTAGAATGTATCTCGCAACAATTACTTTAATTTAAAAAACTAAATTCTTATAAAGAAAGAAAAACGAGCAAAAATGGGGTTTTTATAGGCCAAATGAAAATACTGAAAAAACACAACAAAGCGAATATTTAATTAGTTTAATTATCACCTAAATTTTTTCGCATGCTGATCAAAGGTCTGCGTTGCGCAGGTACCGATCTCCTTATTCAATGCCTTCGGCCGGGAGTACTTAATTAATTAAGCAAATCTCCATACTTGACCTTTATAACAGTTGAAGTTTAACACAAGTTTTAAGCTTATAAGCTGTTTAGGCAACATTCTGTAGCGATTGCTTTATCTAATTTAGTTTATTAATTAAATATTTAATTGATCATGCCAACCTCCATACTTCATCTACAAAAGGTTGAAGCTTCACAAAGGTTGAAAAGGGCTTAAGTTGCTTACAAGTGTCTTAGGGCACATCCAAATACAACTGTTTTATTTCATTTAGTTTAACTTAGCAATTATTTAAGAGTTTAATTAATTAAGGAAATATCCAACCTCGACCTATAAAACAATCAAGGTTCAACAAAAGTTATAAATGTATAACTTTCTTCGGTCATGTTCTGCAACGAAATCTTTATCTAATTTTCGTTCAACTGATTAATTATTTAATTATTCAAGAAAACCTCAATACTTCACTTCTAAAATTACTGAAGTCTGCTGAGGGAATGTCCCATAACAACAGCTTTATTTAATTTAGCTTAATTTAATTATTTAACTACAAAACTAAGCAATCTCCATACTTGACCTACAAAGTTGATGAATTTTAATAGAAGTTATAAACCTTTCAGTTGCTTAAGTTATGCTCCATAACGACAGGTTTATTTAATTTAAGTTCAATTTAATCAATTATTTAATTAATTATGGCGTTCGCTTAGGTGTACTATAACGATTGCTCTATAAAATTTTAGTGATTGTTGCTACCTAGAGATTGTTGCTACCCTCATTACATCATAATGTTCCTATTTCACATACACAAATTACTTACTGTAATTAAATACTAATAACAGTTAAAAAAAAAAAAATTAATATAAAGCACTCATGTATCATATCAGTCTGGCTATTTTTTTTAATTCAATGGCGTTGCATTTTATTTCGGGTTCGATGACAAAAAAGGAAGTCAAACTAATTTTTTAATTATAAATTAAGAATTTTATATGTGAAGCACTCAGAGGCCGATATTTTATTTTTTAGCAGTTATCTTTGTTCTTCTTTAATACTCACTTAAAAACTTGTGTTTTAATTATTATACTGATGTATGAATATATATATATATATATATATATATATATATATATATATATATATATATATATATATATATATATATATATATATATATTATATATATATATATATATATATATATATATATATATATATATATATATATATATATATATATATATATATATATATATATATATATATATATATATATATATATATATATTTAAAGTACGGGGAGCCCGGCGGCTTCACCGCCAGGCCCCGGCACTCGGCACGCGGCAGGCTTCTATATATATAGATTCTCACTGTCACTTATCATCTACACACAGACCATTTGACAGCTTCAGAATGCCGTAGCGTCCAAATAAATATCAAGTAGAAAGTAGTGCTTTAGTATAATTACATTTTTTTTATTGGACCTTTAACTTTCGCCTCGGCTTGTCTTTTGTTGCGATAAACCTCCCGTTAGCAAACCATCATATCTTTTAATTGTTAAGGTGGTGGGACAAAAAGTTTTCTTTATCCCAACAATTCATTAGTTCCAGGCTTTTGGCCTTACATGGTATGTAGGATACCCGAAGCTACTTCGTTTTCTTTCGATTGCACAGGCTGTGTGATTCGAACTTCTTCTTTTGCCTCTGCTTCTCTTTTTTCGCCATGTAAGAAGTGTCGCCGAGCCTTTGTTTCTCTTAATTGTTCAGTTTCAGGGGATGTGACAAGAACATTTTTTTCTTCTAGCGATATTTGCAGCCCATTCTTCTTATTTTCAGAGACAAAGTATTCACCGAGGTCCTAACCTTGATAAAAATACAAAACCCAATTAACGTCAATCTTATTAAGTTTTTTTTCTTTGTTACACATCGTCAAGTATTTCATCATTATTAAATACCCAGAGCTACACCTTTGTCTTCTTTTAACAAAGGTGAGATAGATATCAGTATCACTGTCTATGTCAACATCTAAAACCTAACTATTAGTGTTATCGTTTTCAATTATGACACCTTTGGAGTTTTACTGTCCAGGGTTATTTTTATAGACCTACTGTTCTTCAGACTGATTTTTGATTCCATGATTTTGACAATGTTGCATGCCTCTTAACTCCGTGTGTCTATACACTTTATTTTCCTTTTTAACATGCTCTAATTTTTGCTTCCGTACATTTTTTAGCCGCCAGTGTCTTTGCTCTTCATTGTCATTTTTTAAAGGTTTTTGGATTTTGATTACTTCAGACAATTTAGCAATGGCCTTTGCTTTGGTTGTTAAATTTCACATCTCATCACGTCTGATAATTCAGGTGTTGGTTCCAAAGAATCATCATTTATAGTAACTGCAACTGCAAATACTCGTTTTTTGGGCCTTCCAAAATACAATATGATCCGTAATTAACTGATGCATTGGGAACTCAAAAACCTATCTTATGCTATGCAAAATATTAAATAAGAAAATACGTATACAGTGCGATATAAGGTGTCATGAGAAATGCTTATATGGCACTATAACATAATACATGGTATCATGAGCAAAAACAAAAACTCAGGCTCTGAGCAGATTTACTTCGACTCGAAACCTCTTCAGATCGTTCTTTTTTATGCGAGAATGTTCCAAGATACCAATTTTTCCGAAAAATATGGAGCCGTTTTCGAGAACATATATATATATATATATATATATATATATATATATATATATATATATATATATATATATATATATATATATATATATATATATATATATATATATATATATATATATATATATATATATATATATATATATATATATCTATGTATATATATATATATATATATATATATATATATATATATATATATATATATATATATATATATATATATATATATATATATATATATATATATATATATATATATATATATATATATATATATATATATATATATATATATATATATATATATATATATATATATATATATATATATATACATATATATATATATATGTATATATATATATATATATATATATATATATATATATATATATATATATATATATATATATATATATATATATATATATATATATATATATATATATATATATATATATATATATATATATATATATATATATATATATATATATATATATATATATATATATATATATATATATATATATATATATATATATATATATATATATATATATATATATATATATATATATATATATATATATATATATATATATATATATATATATTCCGATCCTGCTTTTAGAATCATCATCAATAATAAAGAATGACTTTCACTGATTAAATTCCCATATATTTTTTTTTATAAAATTATACTAGTATTTTACCCTCCCCCCTACCACCAAAAGAAGTCCAGAAAACTTTCATGGAAAAATTGACAATTCTAGCACAATCCCCTCCCTCCTGTCTAAATACATCCAGAAAACCTTCCTGAAAAAAAAAGAAATATAATGGCATACAAATTTCTGTTTTTGTATATCCAGCCCCCAAAAACCCCTATTTATGCTAAAAGTAGCCTTTTTGAATTGAAGTTATCAAGTATTTTGCAGTAGGTTGCATCAAGACATGGCTAATTGAGGACAGAGAAAAGCTAAGAAAGATAGTCCAAGTAATTGAGAGGCAAATGTTTAAATGGCTGGGGCAAGGGTAAATGGCGGGAGTATGCATGACTCTCTTATTGGACACATACTTGTCAGGTTAGTTTTTGGAAAGGCATGCCTGCCTAGAGTCTCAGGCATGTTGACCAAGAATTTAAAATTGAATTGAAGTTATCAAGTATTTTGCAGTAGGTTGCATAGGTTGCATCAAGACATGGCTAATTGTGGACAGAGAAAAGCCAAGACAGATAGACCAAGTAATTGAGAGGCAAATGTTTAAATGGCTGGGGCACGGGTAAATGGCGGGAGTATGCATGACTCTCTGCCTAGGAGAGATACTTGTCAGGCATGCCTGCCTAGAGTCTCAGGCATGCTGACCAAGAATTTAAAATTGACATAAGACTGTTAGATTGCCTGTAATGAGTATATATATATATATATATATATATATATATATATATATATATATATATATATATATATATATATATATATATATATATATATATATATATATATATATATATATATATATATATATATATATATATATATATATATATATATATATATATATATATATATATATATATCTTGTTTGGGTCCCAACCCCTGTTTCTTTTCCTTTCAGATAAATGCCATGTTTTCGTTTTCTTAATTACATTTGCTTATAGTATAATTTCAAAAGACAGGTTAAATTGCGTTATTAAGCCATAGCGGTTTTGCAATAAGTAGGCTTTGAACCAAGTTCTATTTTTGTACTTCCTGGTTTGGGAGTCATTGAAAGATAAATCTAAGAGGTAGAATTGGGTTTGAATGGGGATGTAGCTGATTGGCTGGGCCAAGTGACGGTCCACCCCTATGGACAGTGCTGTAAAGATTATTATTATTTTTTAGTCTGCGTTTTGACCCCATTCGGGGATAGATATATTTTTGTGGTTATTATTGTGACCCTTTTGGAAGAATACAAGTAAGGTATTTTCTACAAACTGTGTACTAATTTCCGTAACCCAGGCAGGGTAGAAATAGAGCTACGAGTTGCTATCGTTATTATACTAACAGGGAGGGTAGTTACCTCCAAGGAGAGAGTTAAGAGATTTCCTAGCGGTAACCCAAGTCGGGTACATTTGGCTGTATAAAGTGGCCATTTTACCACTCGATCACGTTATCATTCTCCGGGACAGGGTATACTGTAAATAGGGTAGTACCAAACCCGATATTTGCAGAACCGGTGTGGTAGACAAGGGCATCTCATTATAATTTGGGGCCGGGGCTTTCCCCTCCAATAAGTGGTGACACCCGTATATTACCACGCCAGTGGTGTTGTGGCCTACCGGTATAACACTGGTAACTAAACACCACGAACATTGGTGCCAGCGGTAGCTAGCACTACGAACATTGGTGGCAGCAAGAACAGGAATTATTAGCAACGTTGATAGTAAAAGAATTCTGCGTTTTCGAAGAGACTAGTTGAGTTAGCCTACATAGTGATAGTAGCCTATTGTGGTTACATATAAAGAGAAAAGAAAAATACGGAATCAATTAATATAATTATGAAGATCTATTATGGGCTGTGCCTTGTGAGATCATAATTGAAAAATTTACGAATCAATATATCGCACAACTAATTAGTTTTCAAAAATATAAGACTAAAATAGCTGCGTGTCAAAACAATTTTTCGCGAAAGACCAGAAGTTAAATGGATAAAATAATTTTCATTTAGACTGAAGAGGTAATTGGAAGTTAAGGGAAATTTGAAATTATGTCCGACAGAGATAAGATTAACTCAAGACCGAAAAGGGCGAGTGAAGCCCATAGAAAAAGAAGAGAGAGAGATAGAAAAGAAAGGAAGAAAGATATGAGACAACGTATATTAAATTTCATGGAGAAAGAGAGGATAGCCAGAGAGGTGGACGAAAGAAAGCACCTAGAATATATGAAAAAATTACAGGATGAGATAGATCAAATTGAAAAAGATAGGCAAGCCAATGAAATACTTCATCAGGCCCGTATGGACAAAATTGAAAAAGATAGACGAGAAAGAGAGAAAGATAGACAAGAAAGAAAGAAAGATAGACAAGAAACAGAGGGTAGAGAGAAAACGAAAGCAAGAGGCTGATAGAAGAGACAGAAAAGTAATTTATGTGGTTGAAAGAAAATCCAGAGAGCAAGCAAATGAGGAAGATCGAAAACAAAGAGAGAAAGGTTAAAGAGAAAAATAGAAAGAACAACGGTTCCGCAGGGAGACCGATAAAAAATATTATCAGGATGGTACAAAAACAATTGACAGACTAATGAAAACTCGTTGGGGAAATTCGCAAAGTGAAGTTTTATCACCAGTTACTTATAGGCCGTCAGATAGTCATAATAATTTGTCTAAGAATCAATGGCGAGAAAACAATAATTACCAAACATTAAACACTTACAAGAAAATATACAACTCTGTTAACTACGGAGGGAGGTGAACCGGCCCATAAAACAAATGGGGTGGCTGTGCCACCCTATCGGAAAAAAGAGATGCTTGATAGTCAGAATGAGGATAATCTTTTTAAAATTGATGTCTGGGCGCCTTTTTCTGTAAATTGCTGTAATAAAGAAAAGAGATTAGCTTTTAAAAGATCGAAATGGGCTATAGCATATAATCAAGGAAATATTGACGTGTTTTTGAGATCCGATAAAATAGAAGGAAAATTAAGCGGAAAATTTACAAAAATAGTAATTGACTCAGGGAGTGAGCAGACTTTATTGCGAATCGACCTAATTAAAAAGACGGAAACAGACCATAAGAATAAAATTAAAACATTGTTATTATGGAGGTAAGCACCAATGCCCGTGTGCTTGGGTAAGAATCGAAGTTGCACGGAACAACGGTACGGTCCAGAGAAAAACGATAAAAATAGGCTTAGTACCTACTATAGCAGTGGATTTTTTAGCAAGAGAAGACTTTAGAGATATCGCAAATTCGCAATACAAATCCCCGGAAAATGGAAATCTTGAGAACACTTTTAATAAAAGTGAGACGCCAAAAACGTTTTTCCAGGATGAAGCACTGATTGTAGCAGAGATTAGGGATACAAAATTTATTTACACATTATGCCTCGGAAAGCTCGAGAGATTTTGGTAGAATATGAAAAACCAAATGTCAGAGCTCAGTTTCCATTTCATGACGAAATACTTGTTTCTGAGGTAAAAATGAAGAAAACTAAAAGAAAGAAAAGATATATTTAATGAAACAACAATGAAGTAATGCAATTAAAGATAGTGGATACTGGAGTCCAAATCAGATATATCGGTAAATTTTCATTTTGTACAGATAACAAAATTAAAAAAAGTAGAGACTTAAAGAGGAATACAAAGAAGAGAAAAAATTCGGTGACTTAGTCTTTAGAGGCGAAAAACAGAAAAATGTTTGATGGGCTTTGCCTTGAAAACATAAATAATAAGGGGGACAAAGATACCAAAGACCCCTGGAGAATAAAAGGAGATGATTACAGAAGAGAGATGGAGGACACACAATAAGGTGGGGGAAAGTTAGGAGATATTGAATGTCGGATTGGAAAAATTTGGGAAGGAATCTGATATTGGTCTGATCAACTCAAAAGAGGGGTTGTTCCTTTATGAGGGGGAGGAATCCCTTGGGGAAGACCCCCTGCGGGAAGTTGTGAAAGATAGCCCTTTTCCTCAATGCACAACTGGCGGACAAGTTGTGATCCCTTTACTGGAGCCTTGTTTTTCTAGTCTTCATTTTCATCTTCATCCCGCATCACCGAGCATTATTTATTCGAATATCTTAGGGGATGGGACCCAGAAAAAAGCGATTCATGGTTCGCTCAAAATTTTACTTCATTCCCGGTACCCTTATCGTTGTCACAAGCCTTTCCATTTTCTGCCTTAGACTATTTGAAGTTAAGCCAAGAGGTAACTTGTTTTTTTATTGAAAAGTCACGTTGTTCCCACAGATGAAAATTAACAGGGTAATGCAGCTAATTCTTCCCGATGGCTGGCATCATCATATGTGCCAGAAAGTGATTCTCTGATTCTTTCAAATGTAAATTCGTGAGATCGAGGAAATTTCTGTGTTTGATTGTGCTACGCACAATCATTGTCTACGAATCATGAAGACTTCAACTTTCAAAATCTAATGCGGATGCTATACGATTTAGACCATGGTGGTCCTACAGTAGAGACGTGTCGAGGACGACCGTTCCAGTGCCAAGCGGTGGAAGTAGCAGCACAGACACAGGTGGAAGAGAGAAGGCAAATGGATTTTGTAAAGTTGAAGTTATGTGCTGTTTGTTTATAAGGGTGGACCAAGGTAGAATGTGGGTGATCATTTAACTTACGGGGGGAGTTGTTCGGGTTCTAACCTCTGTTTCTTTTCCTTTCAGGTAAATGACCTGTATTCGTTTTCTTAATTACATTTGCTTATAGTAAAATTTCAAACGACCGGTTAAATTCCGTTACTGAGCGATAGTGGTTTTGCAATAGGTAAGCTGTGAACTAAGTTCTATTTTCGTACTTCCTGGTTTGGGAGTCATTGAAAGATAAATCTAAGAGGTAGAATTGGGTTTGAATGGGGATGTAGCTGATTGGCTGGGCCAAGTGACGGTCCACCCCTACGGACAGTGCTGTAAAGATTATTATTATTTTTTAGTCTGCGTTTTGACCCCATTCGGGGATATGGATATTTTTGTGGTTACTATTGTGACCCTTTTGGAAGAATACAAGTAAGGTATTTTCTACAAACTGTGTACTAATTTCCGTAACCCAGGCAGGGTAGAAATAGAGCTACGAGGTGCCATCATAATTATACTGACAGGGAGGGTTGTTACTACCTCCAAGGAGAGAGTTAAGATATTTTCAAGCCGTAACCCAAGTCGGGTACATTTGGCTGTAGAAAGTGGCCATTTGAATACTCGACCACGTTACTATTTCCTGGGACAGGGTATACTGTAAATAGGTTAGTACCGAAGCCGATATTTACAGAATCACTGTGGTAGACACAGGCATAGCATCATAATTTGGGGCCGGGGCTTTTCCCTGCAAAAAGTGGTGGCACCCGTATATTGCCACGCCAGTGGTATTGTGGCCAACCGCTATAACATTGGTAATTAAAAACCACGAACATTGGTGCCAGCGGTAGCTACCACTACGAGCATATATATATATATATATATATATATATATATATATATATATATATATATATATATATATATATATATATATATATATATATACAAATTCATGCGAAGACTAAAACTTAATTAACAGTTGTAAAAATTAAACCAACCGGAAACCTATCTCGTAGTTCCCCAGCTCCAGAACTCAACAAAGAAAATTTTACACGACAAGCAATTTCGGGGAAACAATTCCCCAAGTCAGCTTGAAAAGATTATCAAATGCTTTCCAGAAGAGAGAACCAGAAGACTACAAATTAGATCAAACAGGACCCTTTAATCCGAACAGAGATGCAGGTAAAAGAAATGACCTTCAATAATATTTGTTTCCACAGATTCTCTTCTTCACTCAGAGGAAATAGCTCCAAGTGATATTAAATTCATCGATTAGCATGTTCTTCTGCAAATGCATGTTTAAAAGCTGGTTGAAAATCCAAAGCTTTTTAATTGTGGCTTGTAATCCGCTTTCTCTTTGCGTCCCTCGCGTTCCATTTTCCCTGTCTCTGTTTCTCGTGATCCACGTTTATATCTCTGTCTAAAATCACGTTCCACTTTTGGGAGAAATTTTCTTCTTATTTTGTATCAAATCCAGAAAAATAAAAAAGGAGGTAAAAATGAGTTTTGTTGCAAAATTTGTACGTTTAGCGCCTTTTTTATTTCTTTTTCAACTATTTTGTTCATTTGACGAAATTAATATTTTGTTTTATTTTTCCAATCTCTATAAGCAAAAATGTATATTATAATTGAACCATCTGTCACTTAAATACGCACCACAGCTCAGCTCACAAAAATTTAAGGATTTGAGGAGAAATAAATTTTGGAATAAATTTTATTCCATCTAAAAATTTATTAGAAAGCTTGACAATATAAAGCTACCTAAATAGAATCCAAATCGGAGACACAATGGATGGTAATATTATCCTAGTCGCCCTTCCCACTCTTTCTTTTTATTATTTAGTCACTGAAACAAGGACAAAAACACGATCTAGTTTTCCTTATATTCCCTTTAGTAGTCTTTGATCAGCTTTCTCATCCTAAACCCTACGGGCCACGCCCTATCACCCAACCCTTGAAAATATAAATACGGAAATAGAACAAAAATACAAGGATAAAATGCATTATTAGTCCTAGCCTTCTAGTTTAATCTGTTATAGGGCACTCACGCTAATGCAGGTTACAAATGAAGAAAGCCACGCCCACTTAATTATTATCGGTTAAGAATTTCCAACAAATATATCCATGAATTTTTTAAGTGCAATGATAATGTATAGATATATAAGTAACTACCAGCAATTTTAATTCTAACAGTAAAAAATTAACTTAAGAAAGGACCAACAATTTTGGATTCACGTCCGAAAGACTATGAACGAAAAAAAAAAGAATGAAAAAAGAAAAAAAAATGAAACGGGGATAAAAAGGAAAGAAAAAGGACAGAAAAGGAATTCCAGAATTTTTGGTTTATTTCTAACTGCCGAAATTAGAAGTTTTAACATTATTAAAATGGCTTTCTATTTTCATTTTATTTATATATAGATAGCCAGTGTAGTCTGAGAAATTATTTACATGAGGATTAAAGTAGAGTAAACGAGAGATTTTAAAATTGAAAAAGTTATGAAACATAAAAAAATTTTTTCGTTCCATTTAGCAATGTCTTTTTTGAATGTCTTATCAGAGGCAACGGTGTAGCATTGCCAATAGTAAAGGCCATACGGCTCCAATGTTCTATTATTTATTTATTTTTTTTCCAGAGGCACTTCATACGGAAGGGGTCGTCGTAGAAACTTCAAAGGGGGCTCATTCGATTGGAAATCGACAGTTCTAGTGCCCTTTTTAATAGTCGAAAATGATTGGAGGGCAACTAGCCCCCCCCCCATTTCCCCAGAAATATCCAATCAAAATTTTGAGATAGCCATTTTGTTCAGCGTAGTTGATTTCCAGATAGAAAATATGTGTTTGAGGAGGACACTCCCCCACAACCCTCAGGGCAAGGGTTTTAAGTTACGACCTGGGACATATAAGGTTTTTATAGAAGGCGTTGTCGTAAAAACTTCAAAAAATGCTCATTCGATTGGAAATTCAAAGGGATAGTGCCCTTTTTAATAGTCGAAAGTGATTGGACGGCAACTAGCCCCCCCACCCCCACCCACGCCCATCATTTCCCCAAACACATCCAATCGAAATGTTCAGATAGCCATTTTGTTAAGAGGAGTTGATTTCCAGATAGAAAATATGTTTTTGAGGAGGACAATCGCCCACAATCCTCAGGGCAAGTGTTTTAAATTATGCCCTGGGGACCTATAAGGTTTTTGTTGAAGGCGTTGTCGTATGAACTTGAAAATAGGCTGAATCGATTGGGAATTCAAAGGGATAGTGCCCTTTTTAATAGCCGAAAGTGATTGGAGTGCAACTAGCCCCCCCCCCACGCCCATCATTCCCCCAAACACATCCAATCACAATTATGAGACTTTATTTTGATTTTATGAGAGTTGTGACTTTATGACTTTATGAGATTTTATTAAACGTAGTTTTAAGTTCTGGAAATTAGGTCTTTCAGGATGACAACTCCCCCACAGCCCTCAGGGCAAGTGTTGTAAGTTATGCCCTGGCGGCATATAAGGTTTTGCATAGACAACATTGTCGTATAAACTTCAGAGAGGGCTCATTTGATTGGAAATTGAAAGTTCTATTTCACTTTTTAAGCGTCAAAAGATGTTGGAGGGTAACGAGCTTCGCCCCCTCCCAACCCCATTTTCCCAAATGCATCCAATAAAAATTTTAAGACAGCTCTTTTGTTAAAAATAGTTCAAAGATCATATAACAAAAATTGCTGTGTTGACACAACCCACCAGGGCCCGGGGGCAGGCGTTATAAGCTATGCTCTGGGGGCATATAGGCTATGGGTCTTATGGAAGGGATGCTCGTATTAACTTCAAAGAGGTACCATTTGATTGGAAATTGAAAGTTCTTGTTCACTTTTTAAGAGTCAAAAGAGATTGGAAGGCACCTAGCCCCCCCCCCCCTTCCACGCCCTTTTTCCTCAAACCCATCTGATAAGAACTTTGAGATAGCTTTTTTTAAATAGTTCAAAGACCATATAATGAAAACTCAGGGGTCAACACAGCCCCTCCCAGGGCCCGAGGGCAGGTGTTGTAAGTTATGCCCTGTGGGAATATATGGTTCTTATTGAAGGAATGCTCGTAAAAAATTCAGAGATGGCTCATTTGATTGGAAATTGAAAGTTCTAGTAAAGTTTTTTGGAGTCAAAGGATATTGGAGGGCAACTAGCCCCCCACACCCCTTTTCCACAAATGCATCCAATAAAAATTTTGAGATGGGCATTAAGTTAAAAATTTCTAAAAAGTCAGATAACAAAAACTCAGGTGTAATCACAACCCCCCAGCGCCCGGGGGCAGGGGTTGTAAGTTATGCCCTGGGGCATATATTGTTCGTATGAAAGGGTTGCTCGTATAAACTTCAGAGAGGGCTCATTTGATTGGATATTGAGATCCAGCTCTTTTTATGAGTCAAAAGTGATGAGAGGGCAACTGGTCCCCCAAGCCCTTTCCTCTCACAAGAATCTGATAAAAAATTTGAGGGAGCCATTTTGTTAAAAGTAGTTCAAAGATCATATAACAAAAACTGCTTTACGTATGATCATTTCGTTAAAAACAGTTCAAAGGCCAGATAAGAAAAACTCCTGTGTCGACATCCCCCCCAGGGCCGGGGCAAGCTTTGTAAGTATTGCTCTGGGGGCATATATGGTTCTTATGGAAGGTATACTCGTATAAACTTCAAAGAGGGTTCATTTGAATGGAAATTAAAAGATGTAGTTCATTTTCTCATTGTGAAAACGATTGGAGGGCAACTAGCCCATCCCGCCCTCGATGCCTATGAGTGTATTGGATGGATAAACCCATCTGATAAAAATTTCAGGTGACCATTTTGTTAAAAAAAATTCAACTATCAGATATTAAAACTCCAGATTCGACACAATCTCCCAGGGCCCAGGGATATGCGTTCTAAGTTATACTCTGGGGATTTATATGGTTTTTTATAGAAGGGATCCTCGTATAAACTTCAGAGAGGGCTCATTTGATTGAAAATAGAAAGTTCTAGTTCATTTTTAAAGAGTCAAAAGAGACCGAAGTTTAATCTAGTCCCCCCATACCCATTTTCCCGAAGCTCTTTTGATAAAAATTGTGAGATACTCGTTTCGTTTAAAATAGTTCTAAGACAATGAGATAGAAACCCCGATTTGGACACAAACTCATTTTTTCATTGTGATCTTGCTACTTTGATATCAGTTTTGTTACTTTGATAACCATTTGAGATTTTTTTAAGTTTGATTATTAGACCAGGAATTTTTATGAAACTGAAATTTTTTGCAATAAAAAACGAACAAAAATTAATAAAAAAAAAACTTTTAAAAAAAATAATTTTTTAAAATAAAATTAAAGTTAATTTTAAACTTAAGCTCAGCAGATACAAATACCTTTTAAAATTCAAACTCAAAACGACCAGAAATTACTATTAAAGAATAAATGAAACCCAAAACGAAATTAAATAAACAATCATAGCAAAAACATACAACAAGTTGTGATATAAATGAATAAATAGATCTTAAAGCGAGTAATGCTTAGATTGAATATGAAAATCAAGCTTAAGACGAAAAAAAAAATTTCCTATTGAAGTACAAATGAAACTTAAAACGAACAGAAATTAAATAAACAATCAATGCAAACAAACATACAATAGATATTAATGTAAATTAATAAATAAATCTTAAAACGAGTGAAACTTAAATTGAATATGCAAATTAAGATTGAAACAAACAAAAATCACCACAAACAGGAGTTTGGGCATGACCTCCTTCACTCACTGTAAAAGTCTAAAACCTACCGCGTCATTGGCGCTTTACTGAAAACTATATGTCTTGAACAGTCTTGGAAAGTATTAACAACATCAAATTGAATATTTGATGAATAATGATATTAATTGTTGAAAGATCCATCAGTTCAAGAATTTATGTCGCTGTAATTGTATTTTTATTTTCAATGCTGTAAGAAATGGAAAATAAATATTTGTAATATAATCCGTTTTCAGTTAAGCGCCAATGACGCAGTAGGCTTTTGGTTTTTATTTACAGTTAGTAAAGGAGGCAGTATCCAAACACTTGTTTGTTGGGAAATTATATTCGTCTTTAACAAGTTTAAAAAGAGATAATAAATTAAACTGAATATTTGATGAATAATGATATTAATTGCTGAAAGCTCATCAGTTCAAAATGTTACTATAATTTTAATCTTTATTTTAAGAGATAAGTACAAAAGAAAATATTTGTCACAAAATTGGTTTTCAGTAAAGCCTCAATGACGCAGTAGGTTTTAGACTTTTACAGTGAGAGAAGGAGTTCATACCCAAACTCTTGTTTGTGGTGATTTTTTTTTTTTTTTTTGTCTTAAGCTTAATTTGTATATTCAATTTAATTTTCACTTTTTTTAAGATTTATTTATTAATTTACATTAATATCTATTTTATGTTTTGTTTCATTGATTGTATATTTAATTTCTGTTCGTTTTGGGTTTCATTTATTCTTTAATAGTAATTTCTGGTCGTTTTGAGTTTGAATTTTAAAAGGTATTTGTATCTGCTGAGCTTAAGTTTAAAATGGTCTTTACTTTTCTTTGAAAAACTTATTTTTTAGGAAAGTTTTTTTTTTTAATTAATCACTGTAAACGTCAACGACTGAAAAAAGAAAACAAATCTTAATAAATAATAATGATAAATAGAAATAAAGAATTTAAATATAAGTGCCACCCAGGGAGCCGAGGGATGGGAACCAAACCTAGCTTGTGCAATAAACATGTGATTTGGAGCCCGACCACAGATTGGCAATGGGCCAAGAGTTGGACAACTGTTATAATGCCATCTAAATGATAATCCCGGTTTATCTTCGGCTGCATTGAAGCTGTCAACGAAGCAAGGTCAAAACCAAAATATAATAATTTGAATAAATTGACTTGCTTTCCCTTCAAATATCTAATTGCTAGATTCAAAACCATTCGAATTGAAAAAAAAAGAAATAAAGAAAATCAAAAGTGTTTAATTTCTAGTTGAGTTGGAATGCAAAAAAAAGCGAAATCAAGACTGGCAAAAAGACAATCACAATATTGTCCCACTGCAATTTGAGGTTTTATGCATCAGAACATGCAAGCAATTAAAAAAATAATTGCAAAATCAATCTTGCATTTGCAAATTTGGCAGAACTTCGTCTAACAGAATACTTTAATTGGGACACAATCAAAAAGCAGTTTCACCTTTACCCACAAAAGACAAAAAATGATTTGGTTGCAGCAGTTTTGTGCAGAACAAGAATACCTACATTAGATTTATATTGGAGGCGAGGAATGGGTTGAGACTTGTACTTCAGAATATTTTAAAAACATTTTACTTTTTCTTTCTTTTTTTCGACTCTCTTTAACCTCTATTTATTTGAGACCAGTGGCGTCAATTTCAGGAGGAGGAGTGCATACCCCCTAGATTTTGGCTTCCGTACGGATTATGAAAAGTATCTTTTTTTTTGGGGGGGGGGGTATTTAAATTGAAAAATTGCTTTTCAGGGTATCTTATTGAAATATAAAACAAGACCCCCCCCCCAGATATTGTAATATAAATGTTGCCACCCCTCTAAATTTTCGTGAATTGATGCCACTGTTTCTGAGAACACACAGGCTATGCATGACAAAAGAAAATATCGTAACGAAGAAAAAAACAAGTATAATCACAGCCAGTGAAAAAAAAGAAGAATATAATCCAAATACTTCGCTCGATACCTCCGCTCAACCGTCCTTAGTGCAGAATCAGGAATGAATAATAAAAATACAGACATAAGTTCACAGGACCATAAAAAAGGTCTCATGCATGTTTTCAAGGAGGCAGTTGAAATCATGAAGTATAGTCGTGCCTAGAAAGCGATAAGCGTTCTAAAAAGCCTTACATAAAATTATTTCCCGATTGCAAGCCTGAATGTTCATTTACTATCGAATTTTTTATTCAGTTGCCCATTCATCGTTGCTTAGAAAGGTTTTCTTTTTTGTGGTGTTCGTTTTTAAAGAATGTCTTTTCCATTGTCCTATCGACTTTTCTCTGTCTTTTTTATTCTTAATTCTGCACTGAGGACGGTGGGGTGGAGACCTCAACTAAAATATTTGTATTGTATTCTTATTTTTTCTTCCTGGCCGCGATTATCCTTGTTTCGGTACTTGTATGATATACCCCCTACCTAATATTATTCTAATATTTTTTTTGACGGTCAATCCTAATGAAATATACCTAAGTATGATAAAAATATAATGCTTAAGAAACAAATTTTGGCTATATATTTGCACATTAGGGGGGGGGGTAAAGTATAGCGGGTCTGCATGCCTAATGTGTTAGGTGAATTATTCTGCATATTATGAAGTAAGGATTGTATTTTAACTTCACAGTGTCCAAATACTTTACCCCCACCCCTAATGTGCAAATATATAGCCCAAATTATATATTTTCCATCTATTCTGTCCCTTCTCTTTGTCTTGTCTCACGCTATGCTAAAAAAAAACTAACGAAACAAAATCGGTTCAATAATACGTCAATGGATGATCAACTTGAGCGGTAGAGTCTACATCATACAAGTACTCTCGTTTTTTCTTTGTTGCGATCCGTCATTCTCTCTTTCCTATTCTCTTATAAAAAAGAGACAGAACCAAAAAAAAAAAATATTCATCCCCAGTATATGACCTTAAACCGAAGTAAAGATGTACCGATTCTTAACTGTCAAAGTCATTAATGGATAGATATTTACCCAAAATTAACAATAAATGAATATACTAAATAAAATTTAAGGAACTTCGAAAACAGGGCTTAAACACTCTTCCATTAAGTTAACTAGAACTAAGAAATCTTCGAAAAGAGCTTTAAACGAACTAGAAAACGGAAAACCAAATAAATTATCAATATTATTAGAGGATCATCTTAGTAACTTGGGAGGGAAGTCACCTCGTATCTCCCCTGGATATTTTTCATTAATATTTTTTAGAATGAGAAATGTCTTTTTCTATATTTTATCATATAAAGGACACTCTAGACGGTCAATCATTTTGATCAAAAGCTTATGTCAATCAATTGATTAAAGCAGGATTGACCGTTTAGGAGCCTGTTTGACGCTTGAGTCAAGCGTTGACGGTGATTGATAGAAAGTTTGAATGACTAAATCGGTTCCTAGATGGTCAATCATGCGTTAATCAATTGATTGACGGAAGCTTTTGATCAAAATGATTGACCGACTAGAGTGTCCTTAAGACCAAATTTTGTTGAAAATAAGCCATCAAGAGAAACATTTTGGCTCGGTGACAGGTCCTAGTCTGGGCCAATACTTGAATAAAATTAGTATTGTCATCCAAGCAAATGAACATTTATGCGATGTATCGGGCTAAAAGTTCGGTTTCAATTTCAGCCCGGCTTTGAGACCCTGAACCCATACTTCAATAATTAAATAATTAATTTTCTAATTAATTAATGAAATAATAATTACTTCAATAATTAAATCAAAAATTTTCTTTTAAAGATAACAGCTAACATTCATGGTGTTAAAAAGACATTAAAAGGTATTTACAATATTAAAACAATTTTCGATATAAACCTTATTATTTGTTGGCTTACCTATATTAAATATATGTTTTCCGAGGCAGGATAATATTGAAGCAAGTTATTACATTAATAACAACATATAATAACCATGGGCGTAGGGAGGGGAGGGGCAGGGGGGGGGGTTGCAGCTGCCCTCCCTAGACCTTCAAATTTATATTAGATATGGCTGCAAAAGCAGATGGTTTGGAAAAAGCAGTTGATAAAACTCCATTACACTATCGACTGCCCCTCCCCCTAGACAATATGCTGCCTACGCCCATGATAATAACCATTCAAAATAGAAATCAGTCAAACATTAAAAAATAATGTGATATATATCCCGAAATATATATATATATATATATATATATATATATATATATATATATATATATATATATATATATATATATATATATATATATATATATATATATATATATATATATGGAATCGCCAAATGTTTACATTCCAGCTTAAACAAACTGAAGATCCAGGAGGAACTTAGATGACAGGAAGCAAGAGAGAAGAGATAAGGTCAATCGTCAAAGCTGAAGTCATTTTGAACCACATAGAAAGCTTGTTCGCGGAAAACTATTGAGCGATGGAAAGTAGCCAAAACGATTCAAAGTAAAAAGAGTAGCTAGCTTTCCAATAGAGCTCTTTTATCGGGAGAATGGTGAAGTTCCAAAAAGCTAAACTCATTATTATATGAGAAAACTTTTATTAAATATTCTAGAGTAAGGGCACATCCAGGTTTTTGTTCGGGGGAGGGGTTTACAAAAATTAAGACTAAATGACATACAGTTGGGTAGGAGCTCCTTTCTTACTTTAACACTTTAACACTTTAAGAATGAAGTTAGTTTATAGAAGAATGTGTTAGTAAATAAGCAACACTGGGTTTTGGTAAAAAAAAAAAAAAAAAAAAAAAAAAAAAAAAAAAAAAAAAGCCTCGAACAGGCTTCTTAATCAAACTTTTTAAACCTTGGATGTATATTTTCACGAAGGTCAATAGGCCCAATAAAGTTCGAAAAAAAAGAATAGGCCAGAAAAAACCGTGTTTAATTTATCAATCAAGAGATTGTCTTCAAAATCATTGGATTATTACAAAGCTTTACTTTTCAGCGAGACATCAAAGAATGGCTTTAAAGGGTGTCAAAAGACTGCAGCAAACAAAACATCTTGGAAAGGCTTATAGCAGAGCTTTGTTTGTGTGGGGAGGAGGGATAGAGGAGGGAGGTTCAAGAAGAAGTTGAAAATAGAAGAGATCTTTTCAAAGATTAAAGAACCGAAAAACATACAATATCATGTTATTTGTCATAGTTCGGAAAAGGGGTTACAACCTAACAGCATGCGTACGGCCTTAATACAAATTGAAACCAGAAAATTAAAAATGAAAAATTAACGAACAGAGGAATAGTACAACCTAAGTCGTTTTTTAAAAGGTTCCCAAACTTTTACCTTCACTTACAGCCCTCTCACTGGTTTGCCACACGTCGCACACTTTGCCACGCCACACATCCCGTGTCATTTATATTAATTTGCACCCCGCGAGGTACACTCCCACCACGCGTGACGCGCACTACCTTCTGTTCACCATCCTTGACAGTGGGCAGTCCCTCGATTTTTCTTTCGGGGTGATAAAATAGAAGAAACCAGTGGAGCCTGACGAAAAATCAATGAAACAAACTGATGACTACTGGCTAGTAGTATCTAACAGGAAAACTCAAAACAAGTTTATCAACATATTTCTTGTTTACGTGGGCGCAATCTATAGTTACATGCTAATAATTATTTTGGTCATATTGCCTGCCAGCTTTGTTACAAAAGGGAAGTGCCAAATTTCAAATCCTATCGGAGACATGTCATAGACAAATGCACAAACCGCCCATCAATGATCCGCATCTCTGGCTCTGAAAATAGACGATAACTTTAACCGATTTACGTATCCCGAATCCTACCTAGGAAATGAACAGAAATTAGCCTTCCTCTTACTTGTTCTTGCATTCAGTTGCCAAAAAGCCCAAAATTCGGAATCGCAATACGACCTTGCTCTGCAGTACTGAAATGCAGTTATCTTGTGGAAGTTTTTTGCAAGAGCCGTAAGTTTGCGGAACAGATCACTGCTGAATATATTCATTTTTAATAGCAGTATGCTAGTGAATTAGCAGTGATTGCATCTTTTAAGGGCAAACCCCATCGATCACAGCAACTGCTTTAGATTCCTCATTATTTTCATGAAAACTCATGCAGCGTACTCAATACAAACCGAAGACTAGTTTGGCGAACAGTACAAGAACTCTCCAGTAATGAGGATCAGACTTAAGATCAGACAACTTGACCTCAAATTTCTTAAAGCGAGATCCACATCCACGTTGAAGAAAACAGTCAGTCAGCCTGATTCGGTACTTCTGTTCCCATCTCCGAGCGTCTTATGAATTACTCGTTGCAAACAATAATCATTTCAACCATTTTTGTTTGTCCGGCTAAATAGTGCTACTTCGACACCTCGTCTGTTAGCTCTTGACCCTTCAGGGAATTTTTTTTACCCTTCAGGGACAACAGAAAAAGGCTACACGAAGACAGTCAAATAGATACACCGAGTTCCTTTTGCATCTCCCATTGTTGCACAGTAAACGTCATTAAACTTATGAACAAGAGAGACTGTATAGTGTCTTCATTGCATTTCGTCATTTTTTCTTAATTTATGCATCTATTTATATAATTTGTATTCCATATTTTATATTATATGAGGAGGAATAAATTTCCACAGTAGTAACAACAAAAATCTTATGAATATTATTTCAAGATACTCGCTTCTTTCAATGTTGCGATTTTGCCCGCTCATCACGATCTCAAAATTGAAATGCTCGGAAACTTTCCCCCTTTTTCTGTTCCGCTGTACCAAAACTTGAGCCAAACTGTACCATAACTGAGCCAAAACTTGATAACAAGCTTTCCGGACAATTTTAAAGAAATAGGTCTTTTCAAATATTTGTAGAAATTATAATCTCTTAGAAAGATTTGATTTCTCTATTTAAGATTAGTGTACAATTTTCACGTCATTGGGAGCAATAAATTACGAAAAGAGATTGTATAAACCAATAAAAAAATAACGAATTACTAAATGCCTGAAATAACAGCTGATTCCTGGAAAGAACTTCTAATTGAGCCAGACTCCATGAAACAATAAACTATCAAATAAGCGTCATCTTGAAGCAACCAAAACATAATTTTGAATTAACGAAAAAAGACGGGTTTTTTTTCAAGCTTATGTTGGTTGTTTGGAAAAAGGATGTAATTTAGTTAAGCATAAGTCTCCGAACAAAATTCAAATGATTGCACTAGTGTTGGGCGATATTTAATATAGATATTGATATATCGATATATCAGACCAAATATCGATATCGAATATCGAAACGTATTATCGAAACTGATATTTTTTTAGGGGTCTCTAACCCCCTATAATCCCTGCAGAAAATCCACCGCATGAAAATTCTGCAAATTTACTGCATACATCTTCGAGATTCTTTGCAGGCTTGAATTCTTTCATCTATAATTGGTTTTATTCATCCCTATCTTACATTTTAACTTAGCATCTATGACACAAGAATTCACTTTCGGCTCCCGAATCAGACATTTGCGAATTATTACCAATGAGAATGAAAAGTTCACAACAAATGATATTATAATGAAAAGTTCGGATTTTGAATGTTATCAAAGCTAAACTAGCCGATCAGACAGGGTGAATTTTCTCAGTCTGAATATATATATATATATATATATATATATATATATATATATATATATATATATATATATATATATATATATATAATTATAATATATATAATATATATATATATATATATATATATATATATATATATATATATATATATATATATATATATATAATATATATATATATACATATATATATATATATATATATATATATATATATATATATATATATATATATATATATATATATATATATATATATATATATATATATATATATATATACTGCTGATGCTATTAAGGCTCACCTTATGAAAATTACCACTGACTGGGGGATCAGGGAAAAGGTTGTTGCTGTAGTGACTGTTAATGGAGCAAATGTAGTGCGGACCGTAAACGATGCTGCATCCCACGTAGATGCAGGAGGGACAAATGATTCGTGCTTCGCAAATACTAGAAGCTGGATGTGGGGGGTTATATTTATTAAATCACTTAGTTTTCACCTCTTTTCCAAAAGTCTTCTAGACGTATTTTATGTCTGTTCAGACGTAGTGTTGTAGCTACCGACAAGTTGCGCCAGGTTCAAGTCTCTGTTGACAGTATTTGCACCAAAAAAGTGAAACCTGATCTAACTACAGAGTGAAGCTTCCTTCGTAATATGCGGTGCACGTAGCAAGCTTTGAAAGAATTGATAACAAACTCGCTTACAGCTTCTCAGTAAAGTCGACCTTATACTCACTGATAGTGAGTGGAGTGTAATTTCGAACGTGATTGCAGTGCTTACACTCTTTGAAAAGGCAACTATTGAGCTCTCCTCTGAAAGCTTTGCCTTCATCTCAAAAGTACTGCCTTTGTCTAAGATTTTGAGACGTCACCTTGTTCAGGTAGATTTTGGTGGATTCTCAGATATGGCTGATGAGCCTCACAAGCCTTTGCTGAATAAAATGCATTGAAGGCTTATGAGTCAAGTTTAAGTCATCCTCGTCACAATGAATACCTATCTTAGCGCGTTTCTCAGGAAGATGTATATTTCACTAGAAAATATTCAGCAAACTGAGAGCAACATTGTAAAGGCGATAGATTTGGCCTTCCTGGCTGCTGAATCTCGATCAGAAGATACAAGTACCATCGCAGTCCCTGCGATGCAGACATACCAGAATCAAGCCAGTTTGTGGGGTTCACACGATGAGGTTCTTATAGTCAATGCAGGACATGCTTTGACAGCAGCCGAATATATCATGGCTCTGCAAACTGTCAATAGGGAGCCAATGTTTCAAGAGAAACTTTTCCACTAAAGTGGTGGAAGTCTCGTGCTATGGGGCCCCAAAAATACCTGTACGAAGTTGCAATGAAATTCATCTTTGTGCCCGCTACAATTATCTCTTCTGAAAGAGTGTTTTCCCAAGCTGGTCAGATAATCACTGAATAGCCCAACCAACTCTCAGGGAAAAAAAATTGATATGCTGATGTTTTTGAATAGCCAGTAGTTTATTTTTCTCTTTTCCTGAGCCCGAATAATTCCAAATCTGGGTTTTTATTATATTCATTTATGTAATCCAAGTTTACTTTTATTGTTTGATTTTATATTTGAATTTTGAAAAAAAAAGTTATACAAAATACCCTTTATTTACCATTTGCGTTACTGATCTTCGGCAAATCCATGAGATAGCAAAAGCTGATCTGAAATATCGATGTCGATATATCGAATATCAAAATTAAAAATATAGATATATCGATTAATCAAAATATCGCCCAACACTAGATTGCACCTGCGGAATATTGCACCAAGACCATGTGATTTACAGCTGTTGCAGAAAAAAGACGGGAAACGCATATATCTCGGCCGAAAATTCCTCTCAGCCGTCCTCGGTGCAAAAAGAAGAACAGCATGACATTTTTTACTGGTCAAGTGAGAAGGTGGCTCTTCATTTTTTTTCGGTTGTCTATTCTTCTTTTGCACTGAGGACGGCTGAGTGGGGGTATCGGTCGAAATATACGCCTTCTCTTTTTTATTCAATGACTGTAAACCGACCCGCATCCAGGATATTTATCGGAGGGGGAGAGACTTTACAAGACGTAACAAAACTTGTTTAAATGAAATTTTTACTATTTTAGTACGAGTCGGACAAAAACTTCAGGGGTGGGGGAAAGTTCGGGCAGGGTACCCACCCCCCACCTGGATTAAATAGAAAAAAAACACGTTTTTTCAATCGGAAGTAAGGAGCAACATTAAAACTTAAAACGAACAAAAAATATTACGTATATGACGGGCTTCGCCCCCTCGTCAATACCTCGATCTTTACGCTAAAGTTCGAATTTTGTTCCAATTCTTTACGAATGACCCTTGAATCACAAAAGCCGTTTAATTAGAATTAATAGCTCTTTTGAAAATACTAAAAAACCTTTAGCGTAAAGAGTGAGGTATTGAAGAGGGGGCGAACACCCTTACATATGTAATAATATCTGTTCGTTTTGAGTTTTAACGTTGCTCCGTACTTTCAGTTGAAGAAACTTGTTTTTTACTTAATTTCTGATCGTTTTTTAAATAATGCTGGGAAATCCGGCACCCCCTTCATGGAAAATTCCCTTCCCCATGAATAATTTCTCCACGGAAAGATTCTCCTACGTAACCCCATCCCCTGACCCCCCCCCCCCCAGAAAAAATCTTCCCTGATAACGTCTACATACTTCCCAATAACCAATACTATAAGTAAACAATGGGTAAAGTCCATAACTTGCAGCCCTTCCCCCGGGGACTGTGGGGGATTAAATCATCCTCGAAGATATAGTTATTAGATTTTTCAACTATGCTGAATAAAATCCCAAAATTTTGATCGGGTGACTTTAAGAAAAAAATGAACGTGGAAGGGGGCCAGGTTTCAATCCAATTTTCTGGTCACTTAAAAAGGGCACTAGAACTTTTAATTTCCGTTCAAATGAGGCCTCTCGTGATGTTCTCGGACCAATGGGTTGATATGAGCGCCCCTAGAATAAAAAATATTAATAATAAACACACATCCGTGATATTTCTTCTGGCAAAAAATACAAAATTCCACATTTATTTAGATAGGAGTTTCAAACCTCTATAGAAGGATTCTCTGATGCACTGAATCTGGCGGTGTAATTTTCATTAACATTATATGACTTGTAGGGGGTGTTTCCCCCTGTTCAAAATAAGGCAAATTTTCTCAGGCTCATAATTTTTGATGGGTAAGACTAAACTTGATGAAACTTATATATTTGAAATCAGCATAAAAATCCAATTCTTTTGATGCATCTGTATCAAAATTCCGTTTTTAGAGTTTCGGTTACTATTCAGCCGGGTCGCTCCTTACTTACAGTTTGTTACCACGAACTGTTTGATACGGCCCTGGCTCTAAATCACATAGTTCTCTCGTATTGTCACGAGTACACAGTTTGGCCTTAGACATTATTTGTACCAAAGGACATTAAGCTTTTATGTGTAAGCTAGTATACTCAAGCTAGGTTTTCAGACGAGCAGAATTTCACTTCAGCAACAGATTCCAAGTTTTCTGAGGAGAAAAGGTCTTCTTGTGGACGAAGATTCAATCCACCTGTGCTTCAGATCATTTGAAAAACTAATTTTTCTGGCTGGCGACAGCAAAACTGTATTTAAAATAGTTAAACGCTTCCTGTTTATGCACCGGTAGAACTTCATAGAATTTCACTTTCAATCAGACATACGAGCCAGCGTTCACTTCGCTTGGTAATTTTCACTTCGCTGTGACTTTGCTTGGTAATTTTCACTTCGCAATGACTTCGCTTAGAAATTTTCTTTTGACAGAATTTACCGCCTTTTATCGCAGCATAGCTCTAGGATGTCTTTAGGGATGTTTTGAACAATTGCAATTTAAAGGTGCTAGGTTGGTTTCGGACGGCCGAGGCATGAGCATCTGCACAACTAAAGCCTGGGAACCCGGTAGGTTTTTCCACTTGATTACCGGTGTGCATCATCCAAGGGCAACGGCTGGGCACCAGTGCGCATATGTTTTGGGAGTGAGCACCCCCCGGGCGTCAATCCTATAATTTTATTTGTTAGCCTTAAATGATTGCAGACCTTTCCCTAGTTTCAACCAAATTCTTCTTCATGGAGGGGAGCCTTTAGACAAAATTTAGGGAGAATATCTTCCTGTTTGACCTCGTCAGCAGGAACAGGAGCAGAAATTCTTAATTATTTGGAGTATAATCAAGTACCCTATAGGTCAGAAAAACTAACTCCTAAAAATAGTAATTAACTTATGCAAAAGAAAAACCAAAGTCCAATACAGTTTCATGAAAAAAATAAACTATCTAATCAGCTTGGCTTGGAGCAATCGAAAGACAGAGCAAACATTTACAAGACAAGAAAAACAGGTAATAAAGTATTATATTGATTCCTTTCTGATGTTTCCAAGACACCATATAGTTTACTTAGTTGGAAAAGGTATGCACATACAATGTAATCGAGGATAATCATACGTAAGTGTAATGGTGGTTACAGCGGTAGCTGTAAAGCTACCGCCTAATAAATCTGTAGCATAGTAAAGGACGAACCACGGGCCATAGTAGCCAATAAAAAAGTGTTTAAAAAATAGGACACATAGCCATAATTTAAGGGGGGAAGTCTGAAACACAAAGCAATTTTTTATGCCACTGGGAGGGATACTTATTAACCAAAGCTATAGGGGAAGTGTGGATCTGGTCCTAAACATTTACATCTTAAGGCTCTAATTTTGCCAAATATTATCGAGCTTTTCCCTGTAGTTTTTTCGGCAATTATCTCTCAGCCAGTACACACTCCAGAATTGAATCTATGAAATCAGACAATAACCGGTTTATTGTTGTTTGTATATGGAGACAATTAGCTTCGGCTCAGTGGAAACCTACATTGTAGCTATATTTTAATAAATATTTTGTTGGTATTTTGGTTAGGTTACATCTTGCATGCAGCCCCGCTATACTTGACCCCCAACCCCCTCCCCACCTAATGTGCAAATATACAGTCCAAATTATATATATATATATATATATATATATATATATATATATATATATATATATATATATATATATATATATATATATATATATATATATATATATATATATATATATATATATATATATATACATATACATATATATATATATACATATATGTATATATATGTATATATATATATATATATATATATATATATATATATATATATATATATATATATATATATCCTAGCTATCTCCCAAGCGTCTCAGTTATTTCAACCCCGTACCTGTAGATCCAAATTCTCGATTCTTTTTCGATTCTCGATTCTTTTTCCGGGAAAATTCCACCAAAGAAATTTATTCACAAACTCTCAACCCTCCGGAGAAAAATCAAGCGATTTATACAGTTCCATACAATGGATCATGCAATTTCCCTGCATTATATAGAATTTTTGAAAAAAGCGGTTTACTGAAAACACAAAACCCATGCAAAAAAAAAGGATTTTGTTTTAGGAACAGAAAAGTCCTGAAGTCATGTAAGAAAAAATTAGTACACAATTTAGATTTTCTAAGAATCTCAAGAAAAAAAAGAAATTTTATTTCCACAACTTTAAAGTCCAATAAGACCATACAGAATTGACAGACTGATTTGTAAGGGAGCTCATTTGTGTCACCCAATAGCTCATTTGCGTCAGCCATTAACAATAGCTGATACAATAAATTTTTAGCTATGGAATTATAATTTAGTACTATTCGAAATCAAGAATTAATAAACCATAATTTCACTCTAAAAACCCTGTTACTTCTGACTATACTGTCGACAATTTCAATCTTTAATGCATTCCAAGATTAGTCAATAATTTTAATTATTATTATAATTTTAATTAATTATTTTAATTATTTTACTCATACACATTCACCTCAGATTTGCCTACAAAACAATAATCTACAAGTCACACCAAATAAAACGAATTCAAATAGTATAAAAGAGTCCTAAAAAACTTTGCTTTTTAATACAAATCAAACACTTTTACTTCAGATTTGCCTAAAAACAATAATATACAAGTCACACCAAATTAAACTAATTTAAATCATATTTTCACATTAAATCATTATTTCAAAGACATTTTAAAGCGCTTTATGTTTCTATTCTAAAAAGACCAAATATTGTTTTTTCACAAGTTCAAAATATCACAAGTCGGTTTATTCGACATAGTTTTATAGATATGTGCTGCATGAGCTACGTACAAGCTTTTTTTGTTTTAAGTTTCCAGTTCGCTCTTTACTTCCATCAGAAAAACTTCGTTCAACTGGTTAACTACCCGCGTATCGAACTAGTGATTATTGGGAGAAGTAATTGGGAGAAGTAAGAAGTGATTATTGGGAGAAGTATTGGGAGAAGCTCATTGATCCGAAATTTAAAAGTTATTGAGCCTAGTGTAAGTTAGTGGATCTTTCCGGGAGGTGGGGGTAATTCGCAGAATACTACAGAAAGGATAAAAATTGAGTAGCTAAAAAAACCTCTCACTACCTGCAAGAAAATAATCAACTACTTCCCAAAAAAATGGCAATAACCAGTTATACTTGTCCAAACGTTAAGTAAATATTTTTTGGCAATCACTTAAAAATACGAAAAGTACCATAAAATTTTAAGATTCCCCCCTGGGCGTAGTAGGACATTCAATTATCATAATATTAAATTATCAAAATTTTCAATCTATAATACCTTTCAAAAATCTCCAAAATCCTGTTTTGTTTGTCTTTATACGTTGGAGGCTATATTCCTTTCCTATAATTTTTCAACAGTATAAAAGAAATTATCCTGATTCTCAATTTATGACATTGCTAAAAGTCTAGATTTTTGCCGGTTTTTTTTTCATACGTTTAATGTGATTTCATTTACTAAAATTTTACAACATTATACAACGATACACAAAATAAGGAAAAAAACTTTAAAAAAGAATGACGTCAAGGAAGGAAGTGAAGCTTATACTTTTGAAGTCAGTGGTTCTAATATAGATGGTGACCAGGGACGGACAGGGTACTTTTTGGAGTACGTACCCCCCCCCCCCCCCCAGAAGTTCAAAGATTCCACTAATTACTGGATCGGAGGGAAAAAATACCGATGGGGTGGGGACAAATTTTTGTAACCCCCCCCCAGGATTATTTCTGCAACTTCCCCTCATTGAGACGCATCTAAAAGATTGGGGGGGGGGGAGGTGAACCTTTTGAAGGGTAGTTAGAAACATGCTTTTCTTTCAGCTTAGCGTGAGACAAGACAAAGAGAAGTGACAGAATAGATGGAAAATATATAATTTAGACTATATATTTGCATATTAGGGGTGGTAAGTCTTTGGACAGTGTGAAGTTAGAAACAATTCTTACTACATAATATGCAGAATAGTTGTACCTAACACATTAGGCATGCAGACCCGCTATACTTTACCCCCCCCACCCTAATGTGCAAATATATAGCCGAAATTTGTTTCTAAAGTATTATATTTTTATCTTACGCTTGTTACACAATACTGATATTATGTCACCAATTTCTTACGAATTACAATAAATATTTTCTGTAATTTGAACGATTTTCTACAGCTTACGCCAATGAAATACGGTCAAACAGCCACTCAGTCATACGGTCAGCACCGTTTTCTTTCAAGTAAATATTTTATTTTAGACAGACCCCGTTTGCCAATCTGATCCTATAGAGGAAAAATATCTAGATATTTTGGTGTTTCTGTTCTGTGTACAGTTAAGCGGTATTGAGGAACTTTTATTAAAATCTGAGTCTGATTTATTTGTTTGTCTTTTGTTCTTTTTTTTTTCTCTTGTTGTGTTGTTTTTGTATTTTTTTTATGTTTCAAATTTTTTTTTTCTTCCTTGATAAAGGTCCTCGGATGAGTAGTTGAAATATTTGGGATTTTTTGTTAATCAACATTTTTTTTTTGTTTTTATTTTTAGTACTTTTTAGTATGTTTTGCTCACTGATTGATTTAAATTAAACTTGTTTTTCTCTATCAAATTTTCTTAAATTCTAAGAAATTAACTATGTTTGAAATCCGGTCAGTCTAATGGGTACGTAAATCAATCCGTAGAAAGTTCCTCAGAAAAAATCCCCCCCCCTAGCTTCCTTAATCCTAGCATACAGAGAAAAAGACAGGGATGCTGTTATCGTAATATATCGTATTTTCTGGATTTCCATTTCTGGAAGCAATTTCCTTTTAGGAATGAGGCAAGTAAATATCTATGATTGTTATAAGGTAGTTTTCAAAATTTCTGGTAGCCGTTTTCTAATAAGGAACGAGGTGTCATGTTAAGGGTCCCTTTTAGGACTCAAAATAAATCAAACAAAGCGCCCACATTTCACAACCATTGCCATAGTTAAACAACAGCCAGTTTTAATGTAATAATTCTTTTTAGAATAATGATAAACTTTTTAGATTGCCATTGTTCTAATCTAATAAATAAGTAAATTCAAGACACAAAACGAAATTTTAGAAGGCTTTAATGAGTAACAATAGAGTATGTTGAATGAACAATTACAATTTTTTTTCATTTTTATTAACACGTAAAACTCGACACAAAATTTGATAAGATCAGAACTTTTTAAGGGATAACTTGTAAATTAATTTTAAAAGATGAAACAGCACTCGGATTTCCAAAGTCATGGACAAGCAAAAACGAACATATTTATCGTGCTTGCTCCGAAATTTTCTTAAAAAGTAAAAATTGGAAACTACTTCAAATTCGAAGTTATCTTATCTTTAAGCTTTGCTTAAAATTGCATTTATTTGAAGATTTTAAACTCTTAGAGGATGGAGGAAGAGGGGGCTGTATATTTCAATAAAAGAATCGAAATTTTTAAAGAATATCGTGGAAATTTACTTCGAAAGGTAAAACAGAACTCGAATTATTCTGCCAAAGTCATGCAAAAGCAACAACATCCTCTGGCATAAGCAAGTTATCCTCTCTTTATACTCTGCTAAAAATTGCATTTGTTTAAGGACTTTAAAATTGGAGTTATCTAGTTATCTAGATAACTCGATATTATCGATATTAACTCGATAACTCGAGTTATCTAGATAAAAAAGTTATCTAGGTCTTACTTCAGGAATTATGTCAATGGATAGAGTACCAATGTAACTAATATCAAAACAAATATTTAGTCAAACTTATCTACATAATCAATATTTTCTCAATATCTCGTTAGTTTTAGCGTAAATTAATCAAATGAATCAACGTCATCTACTTATATATCATATTTTGTTATTTGCAAGTTCACAATTAATGCCGTGGTGATACTTTTTCAGCTTCCTTTGGCAAATAAACTCTCCATCTAGGGGTTATATTCCGTATCATGGTATTTCCGCTAAGTAGATTTATCACAATGGTTCACAATATCACAATGGTATCATGGTATTTCCGCTAAGTAGATTTATCACAATGGTTGACATAACGTCAATAAAAATATAAACTTGATTGAGATTAGGGGGGGGGGGTCATTTTCTAGCTGAATATTTCATATTGTACTAAATATGTTAAAACATTGAATCTATTAGGGACTATCGAAGGAATAACTTTCTGATTACATAACTCACCGACAAAGGAAAAAAGAAAAAAAAAAAAAAAAAAAAAAAAGAGAAAAAAAATTCACTTTTTTGAAAATTTTCATGTATTGTAAATTGTTGGAAGTCATATATGACAAGGACAAGAGACAAGAAAATCTTCAATTTAACAAGCGACAATCCTATACTTTTATAAATTGAAAGCAAAATTACCTAATAAGAAGTCATATTTTTGGGACAAAATTTTTGTTTTTCGACTTTTTCATACTTAATTTTCATAAGAAAATTTCCTAGAATCTTCATAAGACAAAGAAAACACATGTTTAAAAAATAAAAGCAATAAAAATTTTTAAGAGATAATGAAAGATTGATTATATCAATGAAACCAATGAATCAGACAATGTATATAGTAAATTGTGACAAAAGAAGGTATAATTGTCAACATAAGAGACCAAGGGACATCGCTATATGAATAATGGCTGATATATCTGATACAATGCGCAATTCTTTTGAATTTTCCTAGAAAACCTCTTAAAAAAACTCCTCTAATCTCCTTTGAATGTCTAAATAACAAGAAAACATCGTTCATCCATTTTACCAAAAATTTACCAATTTACCAAATTTACCAAATTACCATTTTACCAAGCTAAGAAAATCAATCAAGCTCAAACAAGAAACTTAGATCTGAAACAGAAGTGGATCGAGTATTTGTCAGTATGATAATTTTTTTTTTCACTGGGTGACAGGGCAACCGGGTCCCGATGCGAAACTGGACTACCGCCAAAACTTATCTTTCTCAAATACAAAAAATAGAATTGAAATAACACAGAAAGTTTTCCTTAACCCTCTTGAACTATGACAGAGGTGCAAATTTTCTTGAAATACAAATGCGTAATCTTTTAAAGTTATCCTAGAAAACCCCTTTAAAAAACAGCGTGCAAATTTCCAAGGAATAAAAATCGTTGATGTCGCACTTTGACATAACTGAGATAACTGTTTGTTAAGCTGTTTTCAAAGAGAGGATCTAACGATTAATATAGATTAGGAGAATCAAAATATAATTAACTATAAGTTTCCCTAATGACCCCCCCCCCTAGAACAGCTTGACAAACAATTCTTGGGAATTATTTCAGATATGTTAAAATGCCTAATACTGTACAACCTTTAGGTGTGACAGCGACGAAATATTTTAAATTGAGTTATATTATCAATACCGGAAGAGACAAAGTTAAAAAGTGAAAGGAGCAAGCCCCTCTCCCCCCCCCCCCGATCCAAAGAATCGAATTTTTAGATTCAAAAAGACTTCAAATCTTGTGATAAGAGGGGGGAGGGGATATATTTTTTATCCAGTCCCCACAAAAGAGACCGGGACCTAAAGGTCTTTAGCTAGTGATAAAAAGATCGGTCTGATCAAGTCTACTGAATTATCACAGCCGACCCACAGAGTTTTATTGCTTTCCACAGAGATTCATCAATTGTTCAATATTTGAAATGCAGTCTCTGAGGGACACAAATCCTTTCCTAAATCATCTTTAAAGCTGAGCTTTTGATGTTGCCCCTGGGAAAAGTGTCAACATTCGTCAATAAGTTCGACATTTTCTCTATAATAACCAAATGGAGCGGAATCAATTTACAGCTTTTAGGTGATTCAAAAAGTCATGGTGATTCAAATGGTTCGTAACGGTCATGACAAATAGCAAGCCACAAAGTTGAAAAAAAGCAAATTTACCACAAAATCTGTATTTACTTTCCATTATGTAAGGCGACACAAAATAATTCAATTACACAAATCATAGCATGTTATGTACATTTTCAGCTTCAATTTAAGAAGATTAGCAAATAAATTGGCATCAGTGGGACTCGAACACGCGACATCCTGCAAACTAACCACGTGTACCTTTCCCGCAATATGGCAACTTGTTTCCTAGAGCAGTACATCAAGACTGAGACGAAGTGACTTGAGACAAAGTCCCTCGATATATACACTTAACAATAACGTTTTTAATAAGGTAATCCTAGCATCATATTATTTTGGAACAACATCAGTGTTTTATTCAGTGCGTTTCATTTCCTTTCAAACAGCCTCTATTTTGGACTTCTTGGGAATTGACTGGTAATATCGTATTTGTTTTCTTTTTTTATTGGCTGATTGATTCTTTACATTATTTATTTATTTAGGAGCAAGTTCTTCCACTCTCATAAAATTTCAAGGTTTCATGTGTATCGCATTCCCTTTAAAGTGATTCGCTATGTTTTGCTATTACTCCCGCTTTATCGATTGATAGTCTGAAAACTAATTCATACTTCTCTTTTTTACGCATGCGCCATCCTGTCTAGCATTTTGAGGCTTAAATTGCCTAAAACTAATTTTGAACAATTAATATATGTTAAATTTTTAGAGCCGAGTAGTGTCTCACAGACAAAAAAAATGGAATCCTTGCCACCACAGCACTTGATATGGCACACAAATTCAAGTGTTTCTTTATCTTAAAACAGAATCAAAAATTAGATTCTAAAAAACAATCTAAAAATTTCATACCTGACATATATCACCAACAACAATTTCCCGGACAGGGATTTGTGTTGATTCCCCTCCTCTAATGACGGTAAATTTTTGTTCTCCCTCAATACGGGACTGGAGTCCCCTAAACTGCCTCTCTTTAGTATAGTCATTAAACGCTGTTACTATCACTACTACAATTACTGAGACTAGAATTGCTACTCCTTCAATCCAACCATGATCACCCTCCTCATCTATGTTGCCAACTGAAAATAAAATAAAAAACAGATTACAATAAATAGTTCTTTGATATATTTAAACGGCCGATAAATTAGGATTTCAGACCATTTCATAGTCTTATCTTAAACATCCTATGATCAACTGCTTGGACATCACCAAAAGGATTGTGGACGCGACTGGTAAAACACTAATAAAAATAAAAAATTACATACTTCAACACCAGCAAATACAATAGCAAAATGAGGGGGAGTCCCTCCATCTACGCCCATCAATCAAAGCAAAGAACTCCCGATAATTTTTTTTGAAATAAGCGTGAAAAACGGCATGGACACAATGCTACACCCAATCCCAGGGAAAGATCACTTGTCCCTCTCTTACAAGTCTGGGCATAGTTACACAAGATGGCTTTTTGCGAACTTGGAAAGTTGTTATGCTAGTTAAGTGAATGCTATGTTGTTATGTTGTAATGCTATGTTGTTATGCTAAGTTGTTATGCTAGTTACAATAAATAGTTCTTTAATATATTTAAACGGCGGATAAATTAGAATTTCAGACAATTTCATAGTCTTATCTTAAACATCCTATGATCAACTGCTTGGACATCACCAAAAGGATTGTGGAGGCGACTGGTAAAACACTAATAAAAATACAAATTACATACTTCGATACCAGCAAATATCATAGCAAAATGAGGGAGAGTCCCTCCATGGAGCCCCATCAGATCAAAGCAAAGGACTCCCTGGATTTTTTTTTTAAATAAGCGTGGGAAACTGCAGACACAATGCCAAACCCAATCATAGGCAGCGCAATAGCGCTGCCTAAGTAAAGAACGATGTGGGCACAATGTATTTTTTTTCCTCCATACCAGGGCACTTCGTATGGAAGGAGTTGTCGTAGAAACTTCGAAAAAGGTTCATTCGATTGGAAATTGGAGGGGCTTGTGCCCTTTATAATTGTCGAAAGTGATGGGAGGGCAACTAACACCTCTACCAAGCCCACAATTTCCCCAGACACTTCCAATCAAATATTTTAGATAGCATTTTGTTCAGCGTAGTTGATTTCCAGATAGAAATTATGTTTTTGACAAGGACACTCCCCCACAGCCTTCAGGGCAAAGGTTGTAAGTTATGCCGTAGGGGCATATCAGGTTTTTATAGAAGGCGTTGTCGAAGAAACAAAATTTTTAGAGCCATTTTATTCAACGTAGTTTTAAGTTCTGTAAATTAGGTTTTTGAGGATGACAACCACCTCACAGCCCTCAGGGCAAGGGTTGTAAGTTATGCCCTGGGGGCATATAAGGTTTTTATAGAACGCGTTATCGTAGAAACTCAAAAAGGGATCATTCGATTAGAAATTGAAATGGCTAGTGCCCTTTTTAATAGTCGAAAGTAATTGAAAGGCAACTAACACCCCTTCCACGCCCACCATTTCCTCAAACACATTTAATCAAAATTTGGATATTGCCATTTTGTTACACGCAGTTTAAAGTTCAGGAATTTATATCTTTGATCAGGACAGTCCTCCTAGAGTCCTCAGGGCAAGGGTTGTAACTTATTCCCTGGGGGCTTACAAGCTTATATTCAAATCTTTGTCGTAGAAACTTGAAAAAGGGCTCATTCGATTGGAAATTCCAAGGTCTAGTGCCCTTTTTAATAATCGAAAGTTATTTGAGGGCAACTAACCCCCCTCTCTCGCCCACCTTTCCCCAAACACGTCCAATCAAAATTTTTAGATAACTATTTTGTTCAGCGTTGTTGATTTCCAGATAGAAATTATGTTTTTTAGGAGGACACTCCCCCACAGCCCTCAGGACAAGGGTTGTGAGTTATGCCCTGGGGACACATACTCTTTTTTTTGAACTCGTTGTCGTTGAAACTTCAAAAAGGGCTCATTCGATTGGAAATTGAAATGGCTAGTGCCGTTTTTAATAGTCGAAAGTGATTGGAAGGCAACTAACACCCTTTCCATGCCCACCATTTCCCCAAACATATCCAATCAATATTTTTAGACAGCCATTTTGTTTCACGCAGTTTAAATTTCAGGAAAGTATAAATCTGAACAAGGCACTCCCCCAAAGTAGCTAGAACAGGTGCTGTAAGTTCTGTCCTGGGCACATAAAAGGTTTTATTAGAATCATTGTCGTGGAAACTTTAAAAAAAGCTAATTTCAATGGAAATTCGAAGGTATAGTGCTTTTGTTCATAGTCAAAAGGGACTGGAGGGTAACTAACTCTCACGCCCACCTTTTCTCCAAACATATCCAATCAAAATTTTCAGATAGCCAATTTATTCAAAGTGGTTGAAAGTTTTGGTAATTAGGTCTTTCAGGATGACAACCCTTCCCCCCACAACCCTCAGGGCAAGGGTTGTAAGTTATGCCCTGGGAGCATGTAAGGTTTCATTAGAAAGCGATGTTGTAAAAACATCAAAAAGGGCTCATTCAATTGAAAATTGAAAGGGCTATGCCCTTTTAATAGTCGAAAGTGATTGAAGGGCAACTAACCCCCCTCTCGACCCAACCATTTCCCCAAACACATCCAATCAAAATGTTGAGATATCCATTCTGTTCAACGTAGTCGAAAGTTCTTGAAATTATGTCTTTTAGGATGATAACCCCCACAGAGCCCTCAGTGCAAGGATTGTAAGTTATGCCCCGGGGGCATATAAGGTTTATATAGAAAGTTGTTATAAAATTTTCAAAACGGGCTTATTTGATTGGAAATTGCCCTTTTTAATAGTCAAAAGTGAGAGGAAAGTAATTGACCCCCCTCTCACGCCCACCATTTCCCCAAACACATTCAATCAAAGTTTAGAGATAGCCATTTTGTTCAACGTAGTTGAAAGTTCTGTAAATTATGTATTTAAGGATGACAAACCCCCCAGAGTTCCCAGGGCAAAGGTTGTAAGTTAAGATTAAATCAAAATGCACTGTGTTAATGCTAATTCTCAATAAGGCATCTCTGCAGTATCCCAAGAACGACTGAGGGTCGTTCTTGGAACGACCCTCAAAAAATTTAACCAAATCAAAATAGCGTAAGTGTATGCAAGCTATCAAAGAAAGTAAACAGATTGTTTTGCGAATGGTATAAAGTTTACTATTTCAGGTCAAATAGAGGAAGTATAAAACGAAATTAAACACTACTATTTGTGTCCAGATTTTTAAAAGGGTGCATGTTGTTAAAAATTGCTGAAAAATTTTCTCCAGCATACAAACAGCAGGCCAAACTATAAAGTCTTAAAAAAAAAAAAATTTTAACTGTTATTATCTTTTTCATTGAAAAGAGTATGTCAATATAAAACGAACAGAAATTAAGTTAAAAAAAAACTTTTTACACAAAATAAGTTTTTCAAAGAAAAGTAAAGAACTCCATTAAAAAAAATGAGAAAAAACAAAATCAAATAATCTACCAAGCGTGAAACTACCACAAATCAGCATCGATTAATAAATGAAACCCAAAACGAACAGAAATTGCAATAAATAGCCGAGTCAAACTCAAACCGAGCAGAAATTAACAAGAGTAGGGTTCAAAACCTCTATGCCTTCCCAAGGCCAGAACATAATTTGCACTTTACTGAAAAAAATACAAATGGAATGTTCATTGTCAGTTTAATATACATATACTGATATTTTAATCAAAATTTTAATATTATTTGATTTATTAAAGTTATAAAAGTAAAAACATTTATATTTTTTTCAGTAAAGTGCAAATTATTTTCTGGCCTTGGGAAGGCATAAGGTTTTGAGCCCTAGTCAAAGAAATATTTCACTCATATATGCCTACAACAGCCCGTTTGTAATTTATTACTTTACCATATATGGCCCAATTATCGATTATATTTTCTCCAAGAAGGAAATGGACGCAGCGCATTAAAAAACATATCAGTTACTCTGAGCAAAATATGAAAACCCATAAATAAAAGACTGCATTATTTACTAAAAAGAAAAACGCAAATCTAGAGGAACTTCAAGTCCTTTCCAACCGTCTCTGAATAAAAAAACATTTCTTAACTGTCGCTTAAGCTTAGAAAAAGCCACGAACTACTAAAAAAATAAGAGTGCAGGGAGAAGGTATGGGAATCGGAGATTCCCCCCCCCCCTCCTCATTTATTTGTCAATCGGACTGTCAATCTGATTTTCAACCATAAAAAACTTCAGGGACGGGTCAATTGACAAATAATCCATAAGAACGAAATAGTTAGCATTAATTCCAGGGAAAGATGCCTACAATTCGAACTGGATTGCAACTAAATTTACCAACAACAAAAAATGCTAGAAGGGCTTCCTTGAAATATGGTCAAGCTAAGAATCCTAAATAGCTTAAAGTAGAGGGTCTCTACTAGCTATTATCAAATTTTGCAGTTGTCTCTACTAGAGACAACTGCAAAATTTGATAATAGCTCTTCCAAAGTAGATTGTACCAGCAACAACCTGCTTTGCCAATAATGACCAAAACTATATTTCATATAGCGGTAGGGAAATTTTAAAAAATAAAAAGGAAATTAGGCTTTCGATTAAAAAAAAAAGAAACATATAACAGAACGATATTCAATGGTTTATTTATTCCTCGCCTTATTGTAAATACTAATATGGATACATTTTACAATTTACATGTAAGAATGCATAAAAATACATTGAATAAGGATACAAATAAATTCAATGAGGAAGTGTTAAAAGATCAAACGTCAAATAATAATTTCAAAAAGAAATCATTTAATCAAATGTTAATCTTGAGTTACAACCAGGAAAAATGATCTTTAATTTGCGGGTGAGATCCAGACTCATTGAAATCAAATTAGTATCAGTTAGCAGGATACCTACGGAAGTTAAACATTTTAGCAGAGGACCTATGGGCCACGGCCCTCAAAACCTCACCATTAAAAAGGGTATCGAATAGTATCAAAATTAGTATCAAATTAGTATAAATTAGTATCAAATTAGTATCAGTTAGCAGGATACGGAAGTTAAACATCTTAGCAGAAAGGATCTATGGGCCATGGCCCTCAAAACCTCACTATTAAAAAGGGTATCCAATAGTATCTAAATTAGTATCAATTAGTATCAAAATAGTATCAAATTAGTATCAGTTAGCAGGATACGGAAGTTAAACATCTTAGCAGAGAGGACCTATGGGCCACGGCCCTCAAAACCTCACCATTAAAAAGGGTATTGAATAGTATCAAAATTAGTATCAAATTAGTATCAATTAATGTCAAAATAGTATCAAATTAGTATCAGTTAGCAGGATACAGAAGTTAAACATCTTAGGAGAGAAGACCTATGGGCCACGGCCCTCAAAACCTCACCATTAAAAAGGGTATCGATTAGTATCAAAATTGGTATCAAATTAGTGTCAATTAGTATCAAAATAGTATCAAATTAGTATCAGTTAGCAGGATACGGAAGTTAAAAATCTTAGCATAGAGGACATATGGGCCACGGCCCTCAAAACCTCACCATTAAAAAGGGTATCGAATAGTTCTTACATAATCTAATGGTTCCTGGCTGTTCTGTCAAACATTATATATATACATAAAAAAAATCCCGGGTATAATCTTTTTTTATGAAGCAAATGCTTTACAAGTTAAGAGTTTAAATGTTTATGTTTATATGTTTAAATGTTATGTCTATATGTTTAAATGTTAAGAGTAAAAATGTTTAATGTTTATAAGATCTTTTCATAATCCCCCCCCCTTCTACAGGCCATGGAACCTTTGTGGGGATTTGTAGATTGTTGTTTAATTATTTTACTGTTATAGGGAAAATAAATCTATCTATCTATCTATCTAATCCTGACAGAAATGTATTATCTCAATAACTTCAACATCTATATATTCAAACACAAAACTTGTAGGCTAAATGAGCTATTGAGAAGGCACATCAGTTAACTCCTCTTCTTAAATTTGCTTATATATATATATATATATATATATATATATATATATATATATATATATATTTTTGATTCATCTAATTTTGATTCTTATAGATGGTGTTGCTCAACTCTAGTTTAGTTTGTTTATGTGGAGTTCTCAACTGTTTTTGATGGTGTATTCTTTCAAGGAATTGGCTTCCCTATATTTGTAATCATCATGACTTTTACCTATCAAAAAGAATGTTTAAGAAGACTTAATTCATTTCATCTGACTACAACGCCATTTACATTTGTCAGTCTGTGGCTTTTTGGATTACTCAAACGGCCACCAGAGGACTCCCTGCTTAAAAAAAAGCGTAGACGGCGTGGAAAGAGAGGCGGGTGGCGAGGCAAACAGACGGCCATACCCGTTCATGTTACTGAGGAACGTCTTTATGACTGGAGGACGGCTGTATGTGAACCAAGGACTCTTGTGAAAATAAGATGTTTGCAAAGGTACGAAATTCCTCCCACTCTTTCTCCATCACAGCTGCTGCCGATCTCACCGTGTTCCTCTGATGAACTTCCCCCACTGTTACGTCCTGAACAGTTATCAGCTCAGGCAAAGTTTCCGAATTTCATTCTGTGTAATGCCCGATCCTTAACAAATAAAGTTGACGAGAAGGAGATACTGCTGAGAGAAGTGAGTGTTCCTATTGCTGCAGTTACCGAATGCTGGGATATCACTGATGAAATGGGTAGAATAAAAGGCTACACTAGCTATTTCAACACTCGCCGTGATAGAGGTTTGAGTAGAAAAGGTGGTGGCGTTGGTATCTATATTCGTAATGACATTTCATCTAAGCTGTTAAATATACCAACCGATTCGTGTCATGAAGTTGTCTGGGTAGAGTGCAAGCCATCCAAACTATCAAAAAAGTTCTCATGTTTGATAATTGCATCTGTGTATTACCCAGAGAGTGCAAAAAATAGGAAAGAGCTTATCAGCTACTTACAGACCTACATCGATAAACTTCGTCGTGCCCATGCCTATCCTGGCTTCATACTAGTTAGCGATTTTAACCAGACGTACAGACAATGGGTATCTAGTGTCCTTGATCTGAAGCAGGTAGTTACCATTGCTACGCACCAGAGTGGCAGTACTCTAGACCTAATTTTTACAAACATGAGTGACAATTATTACTCCCCTTGGTCGTTAGGTCCTCTCCACAGTTCAGATCATTATGTAATTTTTTGGCAAGCCAAAAATAACCAACCGAAGCCAAAGAGAACCGAAGTGACTATTCGTCCGCTTAACTCTCAATCAATCTGTGATTTCGGTCGGTGGATCGGGACTTACTGCTTCGACGACCTGTGTTCTATAGTAAACCTGAATAGCAAAGTTCAGCAGTTTAACTCTCTTCTGTTAGAGATGTTTCACAAGTTTTTTCCCACTAGAGTTGTAGTGGTAAGTGAGTCCGATAAGCCATGGATCACAAACGGTCTCTAAGAAATGATCAAGATGAGGTGCAAGCTGCACAGTTCCGGACAAATAGTCGTAGCGGCGAAACTTAGAAATCGAATCTTGGCCTTTAATCGTTTCAAGCGAAGAAATTATGATCGGAAAAAGTTAGTAACCCTTCTCCAAAGTAGCAGTCGGAAGTGGCATTCCACAGTGAAACAAATGACTGGCAAGTCAGTTAACAGTGAGCTAAATACCCAAGCCTGACGGATCTCAAATGAGCGCTTCAGACGTAAACGAGTTCTTTGCTGGCATTTGTACCACCTACCCCTCAATTACAGAGGCCGAACTGGTTGATCTCTTAGTCGATTGTGAAACTGAAGAAATAAAACAGTTTACCGAATTTGCTGTTTATAAAGAACTTAAAAAACTAAAACCGAATTGCTCTTCCTACCCTGGTGAGTTGCCGGTCAAACTTATTCGCGAATATGCCATGTTTTTAGCCAAACCATTGGCATCGATCATCAATCAGTGCTTCAGTGAACAAACCTTTCCCGATGCTTGGAAGCGAGCCTATGTTCGCATAATACCCAAAGTTAAAGGACCTAAGACATTTGATCAGTTAAGACCTATTTCGATCACACCGAACTTTGCTAAAGTTGCAGAATCTTTCATATATCGTGAACTTCTCACGGATATTTCACCGTCACTTGACCCTTCCAGTATGGTTGTTTGAAGGGATGCAGCACGTCTGTTTATTTAGTACGGCTTTATCACCTAGTAGTTGAATGGTTAGAGTTTGGAAGCTCGTTTGTAGATTTACTTCTGGTAGACTACCGAAAGGCATTTGATTTGATTAAGCACCCTCTTGCCGCCCAGAATCTCAAGTCAATGGGTGCCCGTAAGCACATCCTCCAATTAGTAATTGATTTCTTACGTCACAGGTACAAAAATTGTTCGCCCTTTTTCCTGGTGATATTGAATCGGAATGGGTGGAAATTACATGTGGCGCCCCACAAGGTATCAAATTAGCAGCTCTTCTTTTCCTGGCTGTTATCAACTATGTGCTTTCTGACTTTGACGATCGTTTTAAATTCGTCGATGATTTGTCTGCGCTTCTTAAATACCACGTAAAGGATTCGCAAGCTATAGCCCAGTTCGACCCAAATTTTTTCGATCAGTTTAAATTACAGTGTACTGCGAACAGTCTTAAAATTAGTGAGAATAACTCAAAGGTTTTGAGGTTCAACCCACTTAAACGCGATTTTACCTACCCCACGACTTTGTTCCCTTCTGCCTCGTGTGCGACTTTCTTGGGCGTCACCTTTAGTGTGGACTGCTCGTTCTCTATTCATGTACAAGAGCTGGTTAAGAAGGGACATTATGCTATGCGGACACTTGTGGCGATGCGCCGCCTAGGTTTTCCAGTGTATCAGCTGAAAACACCGTACCTCACTTTTATTCGACCCATCCTTGAATATGCGTGTCCCGTCTGGGGCCCACAAGTTCATCACATAGATTACTTAAGTGATGATTTGGAGGGGATCCAGAAACGAGCTGTAAAGATCATTCTTTGCGACAAATATGTAGATTATAGCTCCGCTCTGAAGTCACTTGAAATACCAAGCCTTCGCGATCGCCGTTTTCAGCTGATGATTCATTTTGGCCAGTTTTTATTGTCTAGTCCTGTACATAGGACAATATTACCACCTGAAATGCCCGTCCGCGCAAATACCAGAAGCAAAAGCAAACTTATGCCCGTCTCGTGCCGCACAAACAGACTTAGTAACTCCTTTGTTCCTTTTTTTACAAGTGCATTTAATAAAATGTAGAGAAGTGTTTTTATGTAAAAACGTTTTCATGTAAAAAACAGCGCCTTTTAGTGCATTTTTTTAATGTGTCTATGACAGCTGTTTTTCATTAAAATGATTCTATGATTCTATGATTCTATGATTCTATATATATATATATATATATATATATATATATATATATATATATATATATATATATATATATATATATATATATATATATATATATATATATATATATATATATCTATATATATATATATATATATATATATATATATACATATATATATATATATATATATATATATATATATATATATATATATATATATATATATATATATATATATATATATATATATATATATATATATATATATATATATATATATATATATATATATATATATATATATATATATATATATATATATATATATATATATATATATATATATATATGGGATCGGGTCATAGGGCAACCCGGGATTAATCCTGGAAGCTTTTCTTTATTTTTAGCTATTCAGATCCATAAGGTTTTTTGTATGAAATGTCGGAATAATCATAAATTGGACTCTTTACGTTTTATCTATCTAATCCTGACAGAAATGTATTATCTCAATAAATTCAACATCTATATATTCAAACACAAAATTTGGAGGTTACATGAGCTATTGAGAAGGTAAATCAATTAACTCCTCTTCTTAAATTTGCTTTTGTATATATATATATATATATATATATATATATATATATATATATATATATATATATATATATATATATATATATATATATATATATATATATATATATATATATATATATATATATATATATATATATATATATATATATATATATATATATATATCTTGAACAAAAACAAGGGCAGAACTTCTTAAATTGACCTTTTATGTCTCGAAATGACTGCAATTTGCCAATTTGTCAGGACATTTAGTTGCCTTTGTCTTTACACTTGAAAAAAGTTTCCCGTCGCTGCCATCAAGCGTTTGATTTCCAAGAATATAAAATAAGGAATTTAATGAAAATTTCACTTCGCTAGAAGGGAGAGGGGTAATCAATATTTTTGAGCCTTTTTCTTGGGTCTTGTGCAATTTTTGACGTTAGAACACACATTTGCCTCTCGACTCACATTTGCCTCTCGATGGCGTGCATCTCGAAAACAGAGTTGATTTTTGCTGTATGCTACCCACTGGTGTCAATTCCAAAAAATGTAAGGGGAGGGGAGGGTGGGGCAAAATGTATTTTTCAAAATCTAGAGAAATAAAATTTTTCTTCTTCTCAATTTTTAAATGAGAATACAAAAATGGCATTTTTCAATGAAAATACCCCCCCCCCCCCAAAAAAAAGAAAATATTTTTGAAAACCTAGGGGAAGAGGGAGCAAAAACACTAGGTGGGGAAAAACCCTCCTCCCTCAATAGATGCCAATGATTCTACCTCTATTCAAACCATTAGGTACAAGCATTAATTTTGATTTCATCAAGGTCATGCACTTTTCTCTTTTTCTGCGATGAAAACTAAGAGACCATCAGAGATTCTTGTCGAGCGAATTTTGAAAATAATACAGAACTAGCAAAAAGAGAAAACATTGTATTTATTATTCAAACCATTCAGAGGTCTATTTGACCAAGTATTTAAAACAAATAGTGGAGATTTCTAACAGAACATCTATTATTAGTTTGTTTTTAAATCACCTTATCATTTTGTCTTGGCCGTTCTTATCTAATATATTTCCCTTTAGAATAAAAAGGTGACGCTTGGTTATAATAAAACAATGTTAATACTTACCTTCAGTTTTTGGAGGTTTATAAAAAGATAGAACTAATGAAATTAAGGCAGCAATCTGAAGAATGATCAATGTTATATCTTGTAAAGCCTCCCATACTAGACTTAAAAAAGTTTTCGGGGGTTTAGGGGGTATATGATTTGATCCAAAGGTGTCCCTTCGGTGGGCAATGTCCTTCTCTGTTCCAGGTAAACCTAGAAAATAGTTGCGTATAAGACAGAGAAATATATTCACACTCTAAGAAATGTTTATAGTCTACAAAGCTTAGAAAAAAAATTAAACCATTTTCCGGAGGGAGGTGGCATTAAATTTGTGAATAAAGCTAGGATTTCCATTCAGCCCACAAAAAAAGACTGAATCCAAAAGGTCTTAACTAGATCAATAGCAGATATAGTGTATCTATAAAACTATATCGCGTATACAGTGTGTAGATCTTACATTTTTATTCTATTTTTTGAAGGACTTACGATAATATTTTATTTCCGTGTAAAGTGTGTCACAAGCGGTTGCTGCTGACTTCAAATCTTACTTTATTAAATTTAAAAAAACAAGTTTTTTTTAACTGAAAGTAAGGGGCAACATTAAAACTTAAAACGAACAGAAATTATACCGTATATGAAAGGGGCTGTCCCCTTCTCAACGTCTCGCTCTTTACGCTAAAGTTTTTTATTGTTTAAAAAAATAAGAGCTGAGAAAGATTCAAACTTTAGCGTAAAGAGCGAGACGTTGAGGAGGGTAAAGCCCCATTCATATATGGAATAATTTCTGTTCGCTTTAAGTTTTGATGTCGCTCCTTACTTTCAGTAAAAAAAATGTTTTTTTATTTAATTTTTGAATATTTTTGAATTAATGCAGGTTTCGATTTTGGCTCATCGTACATGAATAATTAAAACGAAATTTGCATATTAATTAAATGGCTTTCTCGAAAGTTGTTTAATTTTATTTACGAACGTTTTCATTAGTAACAAATATACGTAACTTACGAATTAACATACGTAACGAACTTCTATATTCATTTTTAATGCGTATATTACGGGGTTCGCCCCCTAGTCAATACGTCGCTCTTTACGCTAAAGTTCGAATTTTGTTCCAATTCTTTAAAAATGACCCCTTAATTAAAAAGGCCGTTAATTAGAATAAATAGCTCTTACGAAAGTGCTAAAAAATCTTTGACGTAAAGAGCGAGGTATTGACTAGGGGGCGAACTCAATAGTACACGTAATAATTTCTGTTCGTTTTAGGTTTTGATGTTGCTCCTTACTTTCAGTTTGAAAAACTCTTTTTTATTTAATTTCTGATCATTTTTTAAATAATGCTGGGAAATCTGGCGCTCCCTTCATACCAATATCCCTTCCCCCATGACCCCCCCCCCACTACCAGAAAAAATTCCCCCTGAAAACGTCTGTATAATTCCCAATAACCAATACTATATGTAATCATTGGGTAAAGTTCATAACTTTCAGCCCTCCCCCCGGGGACTTTTGGGGGATAATGTTATCCTAAAAGACATAGTTATAATATTTTTGACCATGCTGATCACAATGGCTATCTAAAAATTCTGATCGGGTGACTTTGGGAAAAAACGAGCGTGGGAGGGGGCCTAGTTGCCCTCCATTTTTTTGTCACTTAAAAAGGGCAATAGAGCTTTTAATTTCCATTCGAATGAGCCCTCTTATGATATTCTAGAACCCCTGAGTCGATACGATGAATCCTGGAAAATAAATAAATAAAAATAAGAAATGAACACGCATCCGTGATTTTTCTTCTGGCAAAAAATTACAAAATTCCACATTTTTGCAGATATGAGCTTTAAGCATCTATAGTAAAGTTATCTAATGCCCTGAATCTTTTGATGTAATTTTCATTAAGGTTTTATAACTTTTAGGGGGTGTTTCCCCCCTTTTTTCGAAAATCAGGCAAATTTCTCAGGCACGTAACTTTTGATGGGTAGAACTAAACTTGATGAAACCTATATATTTGAAATCAGCATTAAAATATAATTCTTTTGATGTATCTATTGGTATCAAAATTCCGTTTTTTAGAGTTTCGGTTGCTATTGAGCCGGGTTGCTCCCTACTTACAGTTTGTTACCACGAACTGTTTGATAGAATTGGCAAGTGTCGTATCTAACGGCAAATCACTAATCTGAAAGCAATTATGTGAATTATACGGCGGGTAGTCTACCTGAAGCGAGTGTTTCTTCAATGCAAGATCAGTCAGTTGGTTTACAATGCTCATAAGAAAGTTTTATTTTTCTTTTCTGTCGCATCCGAATTTTTCGGGTCTGAGAATGTTCAAATTCCTTGCTATGAAAGCAGGAGTCCGAATCCCGTCTTTTTTATTCCAAAGCTTCCATACTTATTATCGGCTAGTGGAGAATGACATAGTAGCTTTCTTTCTCTCGCTAAAGTTCTAAGCGTCGTTCTTTGAGTAGTCTCTTAGAGGGGGGGGGGGCGTTCGCTTTCTTTAATAAAAAACAAGAAAAACATACTCTAAAACAGAACGAATAAACAACCTGCTAAATTTGAGCAAAGGGGATTGGGAACTGGGGATTAAAAATAAATCGATTGAAATGCTTGTTTTATTATACAATATTAAGAATGTGAGCTTTCGGCTTGAGATCTCTGGTAATTGCTACGCCGAAAATTAATTTTTTTTTTACAGAAATATAATTTGGAATAAGGGGGCGAGGAGGAGAATTGGTACTGAACTAAAAAAAAATGTTGTATGGTTTAAGTTGTTACATTATCATATCATTTTACAATTTTGATGTTTCAAGGACATTCTGTGCAGCAGAGAAATAATCTGTGCAGTCGAATAATCACTTGGTCAATAATGGATGTAGAAAATCCTTAAAACAGTTTTACCATACAGAATATATAACTTTCACTTTTTATTGGTATAATTTGGAAGTTTTTTCTTATAGCAGGGATTTTTCTAACATTCTCCAACATAAATATTTTTTTCAACTAAGAAAATGAAGGTGAAAGGTGGATGCAATGGGTGATATTTAATAAGGATCTTGACATTAAATATGCCTCTGAGTCAAGAAATTAGAAATTCAATAGAGGTAGAAAAATCCAACATGTTTGTAGACTCCCTAGATTTTTTACCCCTCCCGCTCCCAGATAAAAAAAAACCTTTTTTAGTATTGTCATTGAAAGATATCTTTTTTTGTATTTGCATTGAAAAAAATCGATAAAATAAAAAATTTACCCCCCCCCCTAGATTTTGAGAATTACAAACATGTTTGGGAAACCCGCGGGAATTCAACATGTTTGTTACTACAATAAAAAAAAATAAAACAACGATGCAGGAATTTGGATAAGGTCTTGAATTTTGAATTTGTTAGAATCCTAACGATTTTTAGCCGCTAAAATTCATACTTTTTTGTTAATAAATGCTAAAAGCAAATTTCAAACTTTCTTTAGAGTGTAGGCTACATAGAACATACAACTGCTACTTTTTATTTGCTCAGAAAAGGCGACCTTACCTCCTCAAAAGACTACTTAGTTTTTCTAATAGCTTGAATTTCCTAATATTTTCTAATGTAAACAGTAACATTTTAAATAAATAAAAAATGGAAGCAAGAGGTGGGTGCATTAAATGTTGCTCTCTGAATAAATTTTAAACCGTCAAGCAAGTTGTTATTTATTAAGATTAGTAGTTGTCCTTAACAACGCTTTTGAAATTGTGGAGAACAGCTGAATGATGTCATCAACCTGATTCCATTTGAATTGGTTCCAAGGAGTCTCGGACGGAAACAAGAACAGGTCCCTGGGACAATCAGCAATTAAAGGGAATCTTGACATGGCTCCAAGGAAAAAGAGGGAGACAGATGCCGTAAAAGCTTACTCGCCAACCCTTAGGTTCTCGTAACAGAAATATATCGACCGAAAAAAAATATGGTTTTCGATTGACCACTACAATGTGCATCCGTAAGATCATCAGCTGGAGTGTCCAATTTAAAAAGTGTTTTTTTGGCCTTGTGAGGATTGAACTATTTTTAGTTGTGAAATGGATATTTTTCTTCTTGCTAAAGTAACATTTTTTAAATACTCAATAGTTTTTTTGTTGTTTTTTTTTGTGTGTGTGTGTTTTTGTTAATTTTTTGCACCAGTCAACTACCATCAAACAACTTCAATATCGTAAACCCTGGAAACCCTTGAAGAATTCAGTATTGCCCGTAACAAGGTAAACTCGCTTAGAAGAAGAGCAAAGAGGGATTATTTTGAAAAGAAACTTACTGAGACCAAAGGTAGCTCGAAAGAAACCTGGAAGGTCATCGGGGAGATGATACCAAAGAAGAGCTAGATGGGACTACACTCCATGATCCCTGAAGGTCTCAAGGCAGCCAAGATTATTCCCCTTGACAAAGGTGGCTCAAGATCTGATATTGGGAACTGGAGACCAATCTCCATCCTTCCCCTTTTCTCGAAAATACTTGAAGAAGTTGTTAATCGACGACTCTACTAGTATTTGACACATCATGGCATCCTTAGTGATACTCATTTTGGCTTCCGCAAAAGTCACACAACTACACATGCGATGCAACACCTATGTGATTTGGTAAATCAGTGTTCAGTCTCTCACTGTTTTTATAGATTTTAAAAAGAAATTTGAAACGGTTGATTTTAGTATTTTATTAAATAGATTAAAGCTTTTAGGGGTTAAAGAGGCTTGTTTGAATTGGTTTGATTCTTTTTTAAAGCAGAGGTCAATAAAGGTTGTAATTGATAGTGTAATTTCTAGTCCATATCTTGTGAATTGTGGTAATCCGCAGGGTTCTGTACTCCGCTTTTATATTTGGTTTATGTAGATACTATGAGATTTTACCTTCGTAATTCGTGTCTTACATCTTTCGCAGATGCCACTGCTATTTCTTTTCGTGGTGTTTCTGTGGACGAGTTAATTAATAATGTAAATATGGTATTAAATGATTTAAGTGTGTTTACGTCTTTAAGTATGTTCGCGGTTAATATCAAAAGGACAATTTTTATGGTTTTAGCCCATCGATCTCGGTGGGCGAGTATTATTTTCTGGTAATTCTCTAGAATAGGTTAATTTAATGAGGTATCTAGGTTTTTACCTAGACTACAATATGTCATGGAAACGTCACAATGATCTTGTGGCATCAAAAGTTGCAAGAGGCCTTGGAATTATACGTCGACTGAAGCACTGAAGCACTACCAGGTCAGGTGATGTTGCTTCTTTATCACGCGATATTAGCCCCTACATATCGTACGGCTGTGTGTTATGACCTAGCAATTTTTTTGGTAATTTTAGGCGTGTACAGGTATCACAAAATAATACCGTCTCTATGATAGGGGGCTTTATTAAACTAACTATTAATACAGTAGCTTGTTTTAGGAAATTAAAGGTGATGAATGTGGGACAAGTTCGTGACTAGTGCATTAAACGTACTCTTTTATGACCCGTGGAAAACATTTCCCCGTTCTTATATTCTTGGCTCGGGGAAAACGTATCTAAGTTGCAATACGTTCGTTAGATAAAAGGGTACTAGTGCATTAAACGTACACTTTTATATACTGTATATGGAATGTCAAGCTGGAGATGCTAAAGATACCTGCCAGACTGGTTATTTCAAGAGACCGCTATTAAGAATTGGAATGCAGAGTAGTTTTCATTGCGTTTACGATATTTAAACTGTTGTTTTTGGGGGTTTAGGAGGGGGAAGGTACCTAGGTTAGATTATGGTAGGTTACGTATTTAATATATGGTATGGTTTACCCCCCCCCCCCCTAATGTGCAAAAATATAGCCCAAATTTGTTTATAAATTTTTATATTTTCATCCTATTTTGTTTTATTAGGATTAACCAAACTTGACTTCTTTAGCAGTACGTTTAATGCTGCGGTTTTTACAAACCAGCTTTTGCATAAAGTGTCCATCGGTTTTTTTTTTTAGATATTTTTTTTTCCTACAAAATAATGATTTGCATGATTATTATACAAGGACTGCTAATAATCTGGTAACAGAGTATAGGAGTGGAAGTCGAACTGGATTTCAAATAAAACATGTTGGACAGGGGGTATGGACTTCCCTCCCAGACAGTGTTAAGGCGGCTAAACACCAGCATTTGTTTAAAAAAAAGAGTTAAGAATTTTTTGTTAGGGGGGTGAGGAACCATGATTCAGAGATTGAAGATATATGTTATTATTTACTTACTTTTGTTACTAACTTCTTTTCTTTCTTTTTTCAGTATGTGTGAAAATGAAGTTTAAAATTTATTCAGAAATTTAAAAGTTTTTTTTTTAAAGTATGTCGAATTAGTTTGTGGTAACCGCCCAGTACCGGTGCATTTATGTCTTCCCATGGGCGGTTACCCATTGGTCATGTTTAAATAGGTGGTTTTGTAATAAATTAATCTAATCTAATAATCGTAAGCCTTGAATAAATTTTTTAGAATGCTGCAATTCTCGAATATAAACTATACTATCACATTTCTGCAACAGTCACCCAGCTCGATTTTATATTAACCTTCTATGGCCTATCTTTAGCTACCGCTGGGCTACGATTTTTCGTTTCTCCAACAAAAAGCTAAGCTGTGACAGGGGTTGATAAATTTTATCAAGGGCAAACGACCAAACGACGTCGCTATGTGAAATACGATAGGCATGTCTAATTGAAAGCGAATTTTCTGAAGTCTCCCTAGAAATTATCTCGAAAAAAAATCTTTTAATGCCTACTTGAAAGGGATACCAGAAGTATATTTTTACAAGCACATAAACATAGCTTGCATTATTTTAAAAACCAAGTTTTTTGGCTGGAGAAACAAATTTTTTAACTCCAATCCGAAACAGAAGCGAACCGAACAATCATTCGTATGAACAATTTTTCTCGTCTGGCGACGTAAAAACCGGACGCCTGAGAAACACCACTAAATAAGACATGGAAATATGTGGCCTAATAATTATTTTTGATGTCCCCCGCTCTCCTGGGAAATCCTCTGCTACCCTTTCAACTCTGGAACTTTGAAACTGCTGGACGATAGATATCCCAGGCGATTCCATGTTGAAAAAAATTAGATTCAATGCCTAGAAATGATTCCTTAGTATTTCCCCCTCTGGTCCACGATCTAATATACTTGCACCACAGATGATGTTGCGGCTTCAAGAATTAAAAAAAGTATTCCCCGGGCATCATAAACCAACTGAGAGTGGCTAGGAGTGTTGCCGGTGTAAACCTCTCTTTAGTTCTTTGTTTATGCCCTTCTATGTTGGCAGATGTAATGGTTTACGTAAATTCCAAAGATAGACGATAAACGTTGGTACATGGTCTTTATTAAATAACGTGAGAATACACATAGAGAAAATAAGGTAGCACAAGAACAACTAACTACGACGAAGGCGAGAGATGGGCTGCCTTTAGAAAATGAGCCAAGAATGTAACTTTCCTGGAACGGAAGTTCCAGGCCTGGGAACGACCCCTTTCCCACGACTAGCTTTAGTCCCAAGAGCTCCCCCCTGGACCGCTATCGTTGACGCATAAATGCCCAACTAACTAAGAAAGGAGATACCCGGAAATGCTTCTCGAATTGATGTTAAATACTTTACACCGGCAAGATCGTATCCAGGGAGGGATAATGTTTGTCTGACTCGTAAAAAACGTAACAAAAACGAATATAAAGAATCTTTGATGCGTTTTTTAAAGTTTTTTGGACCCCCCCCCAAAAAAAAAAACTTCTTTTGTACCCCCCCCCCCTCCGAAAAAAATCCTGGATACGGCCCTGGTCACCGGTCATTTTTTTCGGGGGGGGGGGGGGACATGTTGAGAAGTATTTCTCTTTCGGACTCATGTCTGATTACGGTACAAGAAAATCCTTAAAAATTGTTCGTAGTAGTTACATATCTACAAGCTACGTCTTAGAAACCGAATCAATTCAAAAGACAACACATATCTGCAAATCGTTCCAAGACTCTAATCGAGTTACGGTAATATGCAGTTGGTCAAAACATATTTTTGCACACAACATGCTTCAATCTTGGACAACTGAGTTTTCATAAACAAATACCCCGCAATTATCGATAACAGCTCAGTGGTGCAATCTACTTGGCTCAATATGAAGCGGTTCCAATCAGTTTCGGACGAAGGTAAGGACAAATCTCAGAGACAATATGTGTCTAAAAACTTGGCACTAGACCTAATGAAACGAGGGAAACAAATGACGCGAGCGTTCTTCCCCCATCCTCGGGTCAACCAACCAGAAACATATGTCCCATATACATCCCTCTAATCTCTATAAAAATAGCAGGAACGAAATTCCAGTAGCAGGTTCAAAGAATGAGGATCTGTTTATGTTTGTACAAAGATAAATTATAACACAACTGGATGCCAATCACGTCAATGGGTTATCAACTTCAGACAATTATAGACCTGGGAATTTCAAACTAGACTCTGGTGCAAAAAGAAGGAAAACAACAAAGAATATAATTTTTTACCTGGATATTCACTCTGTTTATAATATTTAGGAGAAAAAAAACACAATAATAAATTTTAAAAGAAAAAAAAAGTAGAAAAAAGACAAAAGCAACAAAATATAATAACAAGATACGAATACGAGCCAAAAGAAATTTGTATATAAGGGAACACAGTAACAAAAGAAATGTATAACAAAATAACAAAAGAATTTGTCCATGAATAACAAAAGAAATGAACCACAGACATGGTCCCATTAATATCAGAATTAACTTAGAACTAACAAACATCTACACAGGAATCTTTTTTGGAAGGGAAAGAGGAAGGGGTAATTTGTCCAAACCATACAACTCATGGAAAGTATGTGAAAAAAAAAAACATTTACGGCAAAAAAATGTAAATTACGGTGAAATGTGAAAGAAAAGTCCACCCATAAATGCAGGATATCTTGTAGTTCGGGGGACAAGCTCAATATCCACACTCCGCCAGCCTAAGCAAATGACCAACATAGATTTTCCAATTTACGTTAATCAACGAGAGACTAACGTAATATAACGTGTCGTTATTCAACAAGACAGCTTTTTTATGCATGTTGCCAGACAGGCTCTTCTGATAGTTTTCAAATAGAATTCCTTACATCTGTATCCCTAAAAACCTTAAATTTCTTGTCATATATAAACTGATAGATTGTTTATTTGCGTCAATTCTTTTTGGAGATTCAACGGTGTCTCCTTGGTCCAAAGAGAATACATCTTCCCGAATTCAACTCAGAAAGTTCCATAAACTTGGACAATAAGGAAGTTTCAGAACGGAAATCCGATATTTCCCAATTGAGATCCACAATATTATCACAGTCCAAAAGCTTTCTAAAAAGAAACTGCCAGGGTTCTATACAAGTTAACAAAAAAACAAAAGTTCTCATTGAACATACTTTTTGTAAAATTAGCAGCAAGGGGCCGGATAACTAAGGAATTTTTAAGAAAAAAAAAAGAAAAAAAAAGAAAAAAAAAAAAAAAAAAAAAAACGTGGCAGCAATCAAATTAAACAAAAAAAACAAGTGCGGCAACTTTGTGAATCAAGAAGAGTAGCACATAGGCAGGAAAGGAGAAAGAGGTTCATTGTCGTCCCATAGCGTTCTATGGGACGACAATGATAATTTTCGACAATGTTCTATAGGATCTAGCCCCTTTCAATACTGAGTCTTCCATATAATACCCATAATTAACATAGAAAACCTTTCTACGAAACAGAAGCTGTTTAGGATAGGTCTATCATCTGACCATCGCCTAAATTTGGCACAACGGATCCTGTCTGCCCATCATCTAAGGTGGAAATTTTTTCAGTTGAAATTGAATTTAATAATATTTCTTTTTTAATTAGTATGGTGTATAAGCCGCTGGATGAGTTTACTGATGGATTTAATGAGCTCCTTGATAAAGCCCCAAGTGGTGTTAGTCATATAGTGATAACGAGATTTTAATTTAATTTATCGGATTCTAGTCAGAATGGTGATTTCTTAAATTTTATTATATCAAACGATCTATATCCACTTGTGAATATTCCAACAAAAATCAAGAGTCAATCTGCAGCGATTATTGACAATGTATTTGTTCGTTCAGTTGTTTTGAATCGAAGTTTTTCTGATGTGATCATGTTTCCTGGGTCTTATCATTTTCCACTGTCAGCTATTTTTTGTTGTAGTGTTAAACGAGCCCAGAAAAAGAAACTAAAATTTCGGCAGAAGAAAAAAGGTAATCCTTTAAAGTTTTAAGAGGAAGTGAGTTCAATTCCTTGAAGGGAAGGAATGTCCTACTGAAGCCCTGGATTGCCTGATGGAAGTCATTAACCCCATTTATGACAGAACCTGTCCTGTAAAAGTTTTTAAATCAAAGAAGCTTGTCTCCCGTAAACCATTGGTAACAGAGGAGATAATTGATTAAAAAGAATTAAGAAATTGGCTTTATGAAACATATCTAGGGTCTAAAAGTGACGAGCCTTTCATTTTATTTGCAAAACAAAGAAATCTGGTGAATAAACTGATGAGAAAAGCGATGTCTGATTATTATGGTAATAATTTGGGGGAAAGTAAAGGCAATATGAAAGAAACCTGGAATGTTTTAAATGAGAAGATGGGTGGTAATGGAAAAGATACCACGGCAGACATTAATTTGGAAGGATGTAACCGTGGTGATTCAACTGAAATTGTGATTAAGTTTGCAAAAATTTTCTCGAATATTGGTTCCGATGTGCAATCTAGTGTTAGCGATAAATATAATAAAATGCAGTGCAATACTATTAATGACGTCCGTGGTGAAGCATTAAATATGAAATTCCAGCCGTGCATGAGTAAAGAAGTGCGGAAAGTTGTGCAGTCACAGAAATCTAATTCTGCTGGTGTTGATGGTTTGCCCCTTCGAGTTTTTAAAGTGATTTTAGGATATATTCTTGTCTAGTTTTTATCATTAATCTTTCCACAGAAAAGGGAAGTTTTCTGGTGCAGCTTAAGGTGGCGAAGGTCATTCCCCTTCACAAAGGAGATCGTAAAGCAGATATCGAAAACTGGAGACGCATATCAATTCCACCTATCTTTTCAAAGATACTGGAGAAAGTGGTGCATAAACGACTCTATGATTTCCTTAAAACGAAGAGGCTTTTGAGCCTGACAGTTTGGGTTTCGTAAGGGTATCTCCACGAAGCACGCCTTACAGCACCTGGTTCAAAGTATTAACTGTGTATCAGACTCAAGTGACATACCTATGTCTATTTTCATTGACATTAGAAAAGCATCTGACACGGTTGACTACCAAGTGTTGCTTCATAGAATGACAAGTCTTGGAATAAAAGGAAAAAAGTTGTCTTAAAGTAGTTTTAAATGATGTAGTCTCATCGTTGTTTCCAGAGAAGTGTGGTGTGCCTCAGGGCTCTGTGCTGGGGCCCTTTACTTTTTTTAGTTTACATGGACATGATGCGCTCTATCTGCAGGATGTATGCATTACTTCCTTTGAGGGTATATGCAAAATCAGTTGATGATTTGATAACAAAAGATAAAGATGCTCTCAGAAGACTGGATGGGTTTACGAGTTTAAGTTTACTGTGCGTGAATGTTAAGAAGACGTTTTTACTGATACCCTGTAGAGTGGGTGATTCTGTTGATGTAAGTGGTAAAGTCTTATTGTGTAGAAAACATGTGGTATAAGTAAATTCACTATGGTACTTTGGTTTCCATATTGATTCTAATCTTTCGTGGAAATTTCAAAGTGGTATTGTTTCTTCAAAAATTGCATGTGGAGTAGGAATTCTCAGAATACAAAGAGTATTCCGCCGGAACGTACTCTTTGCACGACATACTTTGCAATCATCTACCCGTATATATCGTATGAATGTGTAGTGTGGAGTAGCAACTATTATGTTAATTACCAGCGTGCACAAATTATACAAAATAAAGCAGCAAGAATAATTGTTGAATATGTAAAAAATGTGAAAGACACCAGTGCATGCTTTAAGTCCCTAAGTCTACCCAATTATGGACAGATAAGTGACTATCAAGCGGCGATATTGTGCATAATTGTGTTTATAATCTAGTCCCGGAAACTGTTGAACAGTTTTACCGTTTCAGAAGTTCTGTTCATGATCATGATGCAAGAAGATGTGATAACTTGGTTGTGGAGTTTAAAATGATGAGATCTGATTTTACTTTAATGTATCTTGGCCCTCCCCTTTGTATGGAATTCACTTCCTGTGAGTCTTAGGGCGGCTGAGCAGTTTCCACAGTTTAAAATAGATTAAAAAAGTATTTCTTGTTTTTTGTGGGTTTTTTTTTGGGGGGGGGGAGGCGGAGTGGGTTGTAGGGCTGGGGGAATAGTGGGTGGAAGGGGTGGGGTTGGCAAGAGTTGTATTTTGATGGTGGTTGTTGCCCTGAAGGTGTGTGGGAGAAGTTGATTGATTTTTTTTTTTTAATTTATTAGTTTAGGATGTTTCTAGGAATGTTAATGTAGCCTAGGTAATCGCTAAGCGTTAGAAAAAATTAATTTTTTTCCTAACATAGTAATTAAAATTGTAACGGTTTATATTTGTTGTTTATTATGTTAAAGAAATTAAAAATTAAAATCTACATTTTGCTGAAAATTTAAATTGCAAAATTTAGATGCCAAATTTTTTATTTTGGATTGAGGACTAGATATTTTTAATGAAAGTCAAAGTGAAAGCCAACTTGAAGCAGCACCTTACTTACAAATAAGGGAACTACACCGAAGGTTTATTATATGTATATAATACATTTTACTTCCTATTTCGTGCAAAAGAAGGCATTTGGAAGTTTTGCAATCTTCAATGTTTTGCCAAATATCCAACAAAATCACAGCATGAAAGATCCAAAATGCGAAGATAAATAGCAGGATGTTTAGACTGACTGGTTTATATAGATTCCCTAACACAGATTGACCACTCAGGATCGTAACACGCAATGTGTAAGTTTTTTTTTTATTCCGAATGAATTAAGATGAATATTCGGGCCATAATACAGTTACTCTCGTCCAAATAATCCCAATTAAGCACGACTGCTTAATTGGAGCGGTTGACATTTTTATAGTAAAGATCGATGTGGGTATAATGAATTATTTTTTGTTGTTGTTGTTGTTGTTTAGACCAGGGCACTTCGTATCTAAGCAGGGCAACTAATCGTCGCTTAAATCGTCGGAAAACTATGAACTCTAATAAAGATACATTTAGGCATGTGCTTAAAACTAAGTATACGAGTCGAAATACGCCTTAAAAAAATAATTATGTGTTTGTTATTTTTGTATTTGGTAGGTGTAGATTGGTGATTTAAATTCTCAGGGTTTCAAACTGCGGTAGACTTCGAATTAATTTTTTTTTCTTGGGATTTTCATATATTCAGTTTAAACGTTTAAATCTCAATATGTCTGTTGAGCAAAAAGATAAAATTTGAAACATCGACTCAGATTTAGCACTGAGTAAGGGAATTGTCCTGTAAACATTTTGATTTATAAACAACCAATCGTGGAAATATGATTGGATGGCCTGTATCAAAGTAAGTATAAAAATCCTCAGTGGTTTATAACCTCAGTGGTTTATAACCTCAGTGGTTTATGCAATTTTATGGACAAATTTTCCGTGTAAAATTTATTTCCTTGTTATTTTTCCTTGTACTTCAGCGCAAAATTAAAATATAAATACCATTCAATAGCAAAAACTATAGTCTCGAGTGCCTCGATTTCATTTATTTGCAATTTTTCAAAAATGATAACAATATTTTTGAAAAGTAGGGTCTAATTAAGAGTCTTGCATGTCTTTGTTCTGAATCAAAATAAAACAATATCTATATAAATGTTTTCACCACTTCCTGGTCTAGATTATTATGTTGTCAAAATTGCAATATGGCTCAAATTTTTGGATATCGACGCCCAATATGGACCAATTAAGCGACGTCAATTATATATCTCGTAAGTAATTTCCAGAGTTGAACAATGTTCAACTTTCAAGTACAAAATTTGTGAACGACCAATCAGAGTTAAGATTAAAGGCATAAATTCTTCAAGTTAGAAAAAAAGGGACAGTTAGAACAGTTTCCCTGTCCGTAATACGAATTTGGCAAAATATACAGACATGGTGATAGTAGGCTATAATAGGGAACAAGATAGTGTTGATACAAACGTTTCAACCCAATCTCTTGCCATTTTATCTCTCTGCTTCTGTATTAAAAGTGTAATGTTGAAAATCAAGGAAAAGCCTTGACATGTGGTGAAAAAGTAATCTAAAACGTTCAGAAACTATTCTAGCAGACAATAAAACATAAATACCTTCTGTAGGTGAGGTGTACAACTTCCGACATAGTTCTGTAACTCCGCCATATTCTTCTAATTTGGAGATAGCATCCCTTCCTCTAGCTGCATTTAAATCTTCTAATTGTTTTAATGAGATACCGTACAGTGCAGGTCGTCCATCAATAGTAGCCATTATTTAAAAACAGAAGCTTATGAGAAAGTTGACATTAGAATTTCCTTCTCTAGGAATCCCACCTAAAAGAAAAGACATATGTTGAGACACTGATGAACCATAGAAGCCGTTTAGTTGAGCAGAGGTGCTCCGCCTGTCAAAGATCAGCTAAGGTAACTCAAAAGACAATAAGTGTTATTATTATATTACTACTACTGCTACTGATAACAAAAACTCACTGCAGCCCCAAGTCGCATCAGGCCAATACAGCTGCACCCTCTCCTCCTCCATTCCGATCTATTCAAAGTTTCCATCTTTACTCCTCCTAAAAAATCCCAATTTCCTTTAAATCTTCTCTTACCTCATTCCCCCACGTTCGGGGACAACTTACTTTTCATTTGGCCCTAGATGGAAGTAGAGAAGGAAGTACCATTTTGCCAACGCCCCCGTACCAAACAGGTTGTGTGTGTACTTTCAAGTAATTGGGTTACCAGGGTCATTTGCCTATTACAATGAGCTCTACGTACATACCTGTTCTGGTTCAAGTTTTTTCTGGCAAAATTAACTGAATTTCTATTTCATGATAAACAAGTTTTTTTTTTTTAGGTTACATCCGTGTTGGAAAAACCGGTGTATCTTTTTTAGAAGCTAATTATTTTTTGATTCAATAGCTTAATTGAAAAGTAACGATAGAATGACATTGTGACTTGACCTAGCTTTACCTCGCCGATGTGATCTGTATAATACATAAGTAGCGTTTGAAAAATATTGTCAATTTAAAAAGAAATGGCTGAAAAGTGGTCTGAGGGGGATGGGTTGCATAGAGGGGTGACTTGCACGCGGGTTCAGTTACAGGGGATCCCGTTGCATGGGGGGTTTCGGTTATACACGGGTTCAGTTACAAAGGGGTTCAGTTGCACGGGGGGTACCCCTTTTTTTCGAAAATCGGGCCCCCTGTTTTCAAAATCCCTTTTTCTTCTGAGGCTTGGAGCATTTGTGTCAACAATACAAAGAATAAGCTCAGATACTTAATAGATTTGACGTTTACAAGAGACATTGCTAGAAAGTATTCAATAGCTTAATTGAAAAGTAACGATAGAATGACATTGTGACTTAACCTAGCTTTACCTCGCCGATGTGATCTGTATAATACATAAGTAACGTTTGAAAAATATTGTCAATTTAAAAAGACAGGGCTGAATAGCGTTGTGAGGGTGCGGGGGTGCAGAGCGGAGTGACGGGCACGATGGGTCGGTTACAGGGGAGACAGGTGCAAGGGGGGTTTCGGGTAGACACGGCTTCAGTTACAAGGGGAGTCAGGTGCATGGGGGGTACTCCTTTTTTTTGAAAATCGGGCCCTCTGTTTTCAAAATCACTTTTTCTTCTGAGGCTTGGAGCATTTGGTGGCTAGATATTAAACGTAATGAAATTTAGCACGGAGGTTCAGTTGTACAGGGTTTCAGTTATACAGGGGTTCAGTTACATGGGGGTTCTTTGTGTTAAAAAAGTAGTTTTTGTATATTTTAAAAGAACTTTACGGGGATTGAGAGACTCAGATGCCTAATTCCGTGTGATTTTTATTTACTTGGTTGAAATTAAAAACGAAATTTTTGTGTTAAATAAGTATTTTTTGTATCTTTTAATATAGCGTTAAGGGTATTGAGAGACTCAGTCCCATAATTAAGAGTGAATAATCTTTACTTGATGTAAATAAAAAACTAAATTTTATTGTTAAATAAGAAGTGGTTAAATATTATAAAAGAGATTTACGGGGATGGAGAGAGTCAGTATAATAATTCAGTGTGATTTTTCTTTACTTGGTGGTCATTAAAAACGAAATTTTTGTGTTAAATAAGTAGTTTTTGTATCTTTTAAAAGAGCTTTACGGGGATTGAGAGACTTAGTTGCCTAATTCCGTGTGATTTTTCTTTACTTGTTGGTCATTAAAAACGAAATTTTTATGTTAAATAAGTAGTTTTTGTATCTTTTAAAAGATCTTTACGGGGATTGAGTGAGTCAGTTGCATACTTCCGTGTGATTTTTCTTTACTTGTTGGTCATTAAAAACGAAATTTTTGTGTTAAATAAGTATTTTTTTTATCTTTTAAAAGGGATTTACTGGGATTGAGAGACTCATGTGATTTTTCTTTACTTTATGGTCATTAAAAACGAAATTTTGTTGTTAAATAATTAGTGTTTTTATCTTTTAAAAGAGATTTACTGGGATTGTGAGACTCAGTAGAATAATTCCTTGTGATTTTTCTATACTTGAAGCTCAATAAAAAATAAATTTTTATGTTAAAAATGAAGTTTTTGTATCTTATAATAGAGCTTTACGGGGATTGAGAGAGTCAGTTGCATAATTCAGTGTGATTTTTATTTACTTGATGGTCATTAAAAACGAAATTTTTGTGTTAAATATGTAGTTTTTGTATCTTTTAAAAGAGCTTTACGGGGATTGAGAGACTCAGTTGCCTAATTCCGTGTGATTTTTTTTTACTTGGTGGTCATTAAAAACTAAATTTTAGTGATAAATAAGTAGTATTTTTATCTTTTAAAAGATCTTTAAGGGGATTGATAGACTCAGTTGCCTAATTCCGTGTGATTTTTCTTTACTTGTTGCTCATTAAAAACGAAATTTTTGTGTTAAATAAGTATTTTTTGTATCTTTTAAAAGAGCTTTACAGGGATTGAGAGACTCAGTTGCCTAATTCCATGTGTTTTTTCTTTAATTGATGGTAATTAAAAAAGAAATTTTTGTGTTAAATAAGTAGTTTTTGTATCTTTTAAAAGAGCTTTACGGGGATTGAGAGACTCAGTTGCCTAATTCCATGTGATTTTTCATTACTTGTTGGTCATTAAAAAAGAAATTTTTGTGTTAAATAAGTAGTTTTTGTATCTTTTAAAAGAGCTTTACGGGGATTTAGAGACTCAAATGCCTAATTCCGTGTTATTTTTCTTTACTTGTTGGTCATTAAAAAAGAAATTTTTGTGTTAAATAAGTAGTTTTTGTATCTTTTAAAAGAGCTTTACGGGGATGGAGAGACTTAGTTGCCTAATTCCGTGTGATTTTTCTTTACATGGTAGTCATTAAAAACGAAATTTTTGTGTTAAATAAGTAGTTTTTGTATCTTTTAAAAGAGCTTTACGGGGATTGAGAGACTCAGTTGCCTAATTCCGTGTGATTTTTCTTTACTTGATGGTCATTAAAAAAGAAATTTTTGTGTTAAATAAGTAGTTTTTGTATCTTTTAAAAGAGCTTTACGGGGATTGAGAGACTCAGTTGCCTAATTCCGTGTGATTTTTCTTTACTTGGTTGTCATTAAAAACGAAATTTTTGTGTTAAATAAGTAGTTTTTCTATCTTTTAAAAGAGCTTTACGGGGATTGAGAGACTCAGTTGCCTAATTCCGTGTAATTTTTCTTTAATTGATGGTCATTAAAAACGAAATTTTTGTGTTAAATAAGTAGTTTTTGTATCTTTTGAAAGAGCTTTACGGGGATTGAGAGACTCAGTTGCCTAATTCCGTGTGATTTTTCTTTACTTGCTGGTAATTAAAAATGAAATTTTTGCGTTAAATAAGTAGTTTTTTTATCTTTTAAAAGAGCTTTATGGGGATTGAGAGACTCAGTTGCCGGATTCCATGTGATTTTTCTTCTTTTCAGTAAAAACATTCGATATCCTAAAAGTGTTTAATTCAAACTTTTTTTAAACTTTGAAATTTTTCAACTTTATTTATTTTTTTTCTTTTAGTACATAACTTAAAATGTCAAAATATGCTTACAGTTCTAACAATTGCGCTCTGTGATTGGTCAGAGACACGATGTGACTTTCCCACTGATATTCTATGATCGGTTATTGACACTACCTAATCTATTGCATGTATTAAATCAGTATTTTTTAAGCAGTGGAACAATAAACACATAAGTCATATCTATAAAAAAAAAGTGAAGAGGGAGCATTTTAATAAAGTGTGTTTACATAACAAGGTTATTGTAGCATTGAATGCTGACAAAGAGAAGTATTTAAACTTTGAAACAAGTACAGGTGGTAGCACTATTGGAAATGTATGCATGCATTGTCATGTCAGTAAGGAATTAAATTTCTTTGGAATACCGAAAAAATTCAACTCTTATGTTGGTGGTTATGCGAGATTGAGATCTCCAGAGATGATTGCACTCAAAGAGAATGCCAACATAAAAATAATCATTGATGATAGAGGACAACTCCTTGCTACCGTTGCAGGTAACACATTACCTACTGATACATCCAATCGTCACCTTTCGGGTATTAGTATTCAACGGAAGATCAATAAAAGAAAGGCATACTCTTCTACTAATATCGTAAACCATATCTTGTCTACGTGCCGAAACTGTTACCTGTGTAAAAATAAGGTGATAATAGACAGTGAAATTCCCAGAAAAATAAAAAGGGCATAGTCAGAAAATATCACGATGGAATATAAAGATGAATCGATGAAAAACAAAGCACCAGCAAACGTTACTGCCATTGCTCAAACAGTCATTGAACCAAATAATACCAAAGACGAAAAGTATATTGAGCCTGTTGATGAGACACCAGTAAAAATTGTCTATGACTCAAAATGGAATAATGATTATTCTACTGATTACGAACTAAGAGATATCACGATGGAATATAAAGATGAATCGATGAAAAACAAAGCACCAGCAAACGTTACTGCCATTGATCAAACAGTCATTGAACCAAATAATACAAAAGACGAAAAGCATATTGAGCCTGTTGATGAGACACCAGTAAAAATTGTATATGACTCAAAATGGAATAATGATTATTCTACTGATTACGAACTAAGAGAAGACATTAGCTATAATATCAAGAGAGAACATGGTGAACTATTTTATGGAGCAGATTCAAAATGTCCAAAGTTAATCATTGATATTAATAATGTATCATAATATATTTTTGTATTAATATTCTACATAGTATTTTTTCATTAAAAATATATTATGAATTAAACTGTCACATGTTCGTTATTTTTAGAGTAAGCTACCATATCAAACGTTTGGAATGTGTAATAAAAAGTCGGAGATGTAAGCAAAGGAATTTCTATACATCTATTGTCAGACACATGGGAACAAATTCTTTCTTGAATTCGCCTCCTGGATAAATAAAAAAAGACATTTCATTCAAGAAATTTATGACGAAACTCTAAGTAAGCAACAAACTCTTTCTTGAAGTTACCTCATGGATACACAATGCAGAAATTTTATTTAAGAAATTATCAAAAATTGTAAGTAAGTAACAAATTCTTTCAAAAATATGTTAATACGTTTAAGCAATAAATATCTTTAAGCTTAACCCGTCTTTATTCTTCAGAATAGTTTTATTCATTTCATTAAATTATGAAGAAATTGTAAGTAAGTAACAATAGCTTTCTTGAATTTGCTTCCTGGACACAATACAGATATTTAATTCAAGAAATCATAATAAATCGCAAGTAAGTAATAAATTCTTTATTGTTTTCACCTATTGGATACACAATACTGAAATTTCATTCAAAAAATTATGATGGAATTGTAAATAGGTAACACACTCATGTTACCTCATGGACACACAATGCAGAAATTTCATTTAAGGAATTATCAAAAATTTTAAGTAAGTAGCAAATTCTCTTGGATACACAATATGGAAATTTCATTCAAAAAATTATGAAAATATTTGTAAGTAAGTAACAAACTCTTTATTGATTTCACCTCTTGGATATACAGTACAGATACCTCATTCAAGAAATTATGAAAAAATCGCAAGTAAGTAACTTTTTTTTTCTCTTTATCACAAACAATTTTAACTTAGCTAAATTATGTAGAAATTTAATTCAATAAATTATTTAAAAAATTCTCAGTAAGTAACAATTTCTTTCTTGAATTCAACTCTTGGATACTCAATACGGAAATTTCATTCAAGAAATTATGAAAAAAATTGTAACTAAGTACCAAATTCTTTCTTGAATCTACCTGTTGGACAAACAAAAAAGACATTTCGTTCAAGAAATTATGACAAAATTCTAAGTAAGTAACAAACTCTTTATTGTTTTCACAAGTTAGATATACGACGTAGAAATTAAATTCAAGAAATTATGAAAAAATTCTCAGTCTAAGTAGCAAATTCTTTATTGAATTCACATGTTGGATAAACAAAAAAAAAAAATTTCGTTAAAGAAATTATTAGAAAATTCTAAGTAATTAACAAAATTTATTTTTTTAACGAGTTAGATATACGACGTAGAAATTAAATTCAATAAATTATGAAAAATTCCCAGTCTAAGTAGCAAATTTCTTCTTGAATTCACCTGTTTGATAAACAAAAAAAAACAAAAAAGACATTTCGTTCAAGAAATTATGACAAAATTCTTAGTAAGTAACAAACTTTATTGTTTTCACGAGTTAGATATACGATGTAGAAATTAAATTCATGAAATTATGAAAAAATTCTCAGTAAGTAATCATTTCTTTCTTGAAGTCAACTCATGGATACACAATACGGAAATTTTATTCAAGAAATTATGAAAATATTTGTATGTAAGTAACAAACTCTTTATTAGTTTCACCTCTTGGATATACAGTACAGATACTTCATTCAAGAAATTATGAAAAAATCAAAAAGTAAGTAGCTTTTTTTTCTCTTTATCACAAACAATTTTCACTTAGCTACGCGATATAGAAATTTAATTCAAGAAATTCTTAAAAAATTATCAGTAAGTAAAAATTTCTTTCTTGAAGTCAACTCATGGATACACACGATAATGAAATTTCATTCAAGAAATTATAAAAAATATTTGTAAGTAAGTAACAAGCTCTTTATTGATTTCACATCTTGAATATACAGTACAGATACTTCATTCAAGAAACGTGATTAAACACGTTTTGAAACTGCATGCTATTTGTATGCCTTTCCTTGGCACCTTTCCAAACGAGCGGGGATTCCCCACTGGTTCCTACACATTGGAAAAAAGTGAGCAGTACGAAAACTCCATGTTTTCAACCAGACTGGTTTTTTGGGACCAATCAGGAGAGATATGCAAAGTCGAGATAGCTTTATTTCATTTTTTTTAAGGTTCATTTAGACGAGGTTACGTGCGCGCACGAAACCTCGTCTAAATGAACCTTAAAAAAAAATGAAATAAAGCTATGTCGACTTTGCATATCTCTCCGGATTGGTCCCTAAAAAACCAGTCTGGTTGAAAACGTGGAGTTTTCGTACTGCTCATTTTTTGCAATGTGTAGGAGCCAGGAGAGAATCCCAGCTCTTTTGGAAAGATGCCAAGGAAAGGATTATAAAGAGCATGCAGTTTTCAACCTTGTTTAATCTCGTGTCTAAAATGAAGTGTCGGTAATTTATATTATAGACGTTACGTAAATCAAGATATTGTTACTTACTTAAAAATATTTTTTATAATTTCTTAACTGAAAATTCATGATGGTGTCTATCCATGAGTTGACTTCAAGAAAGAAATTGTTACTTACTGATAATTTTTTCATAATTTATTTAATTAAATTTCTATATCGCGTAGCTAAGTGAAAATTGTTTGTGATAAAGAGAAAAAAAAAGCTACTTACTTTTCGATTTTTTCATAATTTCTTGAATGAAATATCTGTACTGCATATCCAAAAGGTGAAAATAATAATGATTTTTTTACTTACATACAAATATTTTCATAATTTCTTGAATGAAATTTCCGTGTTGTGTATTAAACAGTTGACTTCAAGAAAGACACATCTACTTACTGAGATTTTTTTCATAATTTCATGAATTTAATTTCTACATCGTATATCTAACTCGTTAAAACAATCAAGTTTGTTACTTACTTAGAATTTTGTCATAATTTATTGAACAAAATGTATTTTTTGTTTTTTTTTTTTTTATACAAAATGTTTATTAAATAATGAATTTTCTAATTAGAATGATACTTTTTCATAATTTATTTAATTTAATTTATAAGTATTATATATAAATATTGAAAAAAATAAATTTTTTTAATTAAATATAATATTCTCATAATTTCTTGAAAGAAATGTTTTTTTTTGTTTATCAAACAGGTGAATTCAAGAAAGAATTTGCTACTTAGACTGAGAATTTTTTCATAATTTCTTGAAATTAATTTCTACGTCGTATATCTAACTTGTGAAAACAATAAAGAGTTTGATACTTACTTAGCATTTTGTCATAATTTCTTGAACGAAATGTCTTTATTTGTTTGTCCAACAGGTAAATTCAAGAAAGAATTTGGTATTTAGTTACAATGTTTTTAATAATTTCTTGAATGAAATTTACGTATTGCGTATCCAAGAGTTGACTTCAAGAAAGAAATTGTTACTTACTGAGAATTTTTTCAATAATTTCTTGAATTAAATTTCTATATCATTTAGCTAAGTGAAAATTGTTTGTGATAAAGAGAAAAAAAAGTTACTTACTTGCAATTTTTTCATAATTTCTTGAATGAAGTATCTGTACTGTATATCTAAGAGGTGAAATCAATAAAGAGTTTGTTACTTACTTACAAATATTTTCATAATTTCTTGAATGAAATTTCCATATTGTGTATCCAAGAGATTTTGCTACTTACTTAAAATTTTCGATAATTCCTTAAATGAAATTTCTGCATTGTGTGTCCATGAGGTAACATGAGTGTGTTACCTATTTACAATTCTATCATAATTTTTTGAATGAAATTTCAGTATTGTGTATCCAATAGGTGAAAACAATAAAGACTTTATTACTTACTTGCGATTTTATTATGATTTCTTGAATTAAATATCTGTATTGTGTCCAGGAAGCGAATTCAAGAAAGCTATTGTTACTTACTTACAATTTCTTCATAATTTAATGAAATGATTAAAACTATTCTTAAGAATAAAGACGGGTTAAGCTTAAAGATATTTATTGCTTAAACGTATTAACATATTTTTGAAAGAATTTGCTACTTACTTACAATTTTTGATAATTTCTTAAATGAAATTTCTGCATTGTGTATCCATGAGGTAACTTCAAGAAAGTTTGTTGCTTACTTAGAGTTTCGTCATAATTTCTTGAATGAAATGTCTTTTTTTATTTATCCAGGAGGCGAATTCAAGAAAGAATTTGTTCCCATGTGTCTGACAATAGATGTATGCAAATTCCTTTTCTTACATCTCTGACGTTTTATTAGACATTCTAAACGTTTGATATGGTAGCTGACTCTAAAAATAATGAACACATAACAATGTAATGCATAATATATTTTTAATGAAATAATGCTATGTAGAATATTAATACAAAAATATACTATGATACATTATTAATATCAATGATTAACTTTGGACATTTTGAATCTGCTCCATAAAATAGTTCACCATGTTTTCTCTTGATATTATAGCTAATGTCTTCTCTTAGTTCGTAATCAGTAGAATAATCATTATTCCATTTTGAGTCATAGACAATTTTTACTGGTGTCTCATCAACAGGCTCAATATGCTTTTTGTCTTTGGTATTATTTGGTTCAATGACTGTTTGATCAATGGCAGTAACGTTTGCTGGTGCTTTGTTTTTCATCGATTCATCTTTATATTCCATCGTGATATCTATTAGTTCGTAATCAGTATAATAATCATTATTACATTTTGAGTCATAGACAATTTTTACTGGTGTCTCATCAACAGGCTCAATATGCTTTTCGTCTATGGTATTATTTGGTTCAATGACTGTTTGATCAATGGCAGTAACGTTTGCTGGTGCTTTGTTTTTCATCGATTCATCTTTATATTCCATCGTGATATTTTCTGACAATGCCCTTTTTATTTTTCTGGCAGTTTCACTGTCTATTATCACCTTATTTTTACACAGGTAGCAGTTTCGGCACGTAGACAAGATATGGTTTACGATATTAGTAGAAGAGTATGCCTTTCTTTTATTGATCTTCCATTGAATGCTAATACCCGAAAGGTGACGATTGGGTGTATCAGTAGGTAATGTGTTACCTGCAGCAGTAGCAAGGAGTTGTCCTCTATCATCAATGATTATTTTTATGTTGGCATTCTCTTTGAGTGCAATCATCTCTGGAGATCTCAATCTCGCATAACCACCAACATAAGAGTTGAATTTTTTCGGTATTCCAAAGAAATTTAATTCCTTACTGTCATGACAATGCATGCTTACATTTCCAATAGTGCTACCACTTGTACTTGTTTCAAAGTTTAAATACTTCTCTTTGTCAGCATTCAATGCTACAATAACCTTGTTATGTAAACACACTTTATTAAAATGCTCCATCTTCACTTTTTTTTATAGATATGACTTATTTGTTTATCGTTCCACTGCGTAAAAAATACTTATTTAATACATGCAATAGATTAGGTAGTGTCAATAACCGATCATAGAATATCAGTGGGAAAGTCACGTCGTGTCTCTGACCAATCACAGAGCGCAATTGTTAGAACTGTAAGCATATTTTGACATTTTAAGTTATGTACAAAAAGAAAAAAAATAAATAAAGTTGAAAAATTTCGAAGTTTTAAAAAAGTTTGAATTAAACACTTTTAGGATATCGAATGTCTTTACTGAAAAGAAGAAAAATCACACGGAATCCGGCAACTGAGTCTCTCAATTCCCGTAAAGCTCTTTTAAAAGATACAAAAACTACTTATTTAACACAAAAATTTCATTTTTAATGACCAGCAAGTAAAGAAAAATCACACGGAATTAGGCAACTGAGTCTCTCAATCCCCCGTAAAGCTATTTTAAAAGATAGAAAAAATACTTATTTAACACAAAAATTTCGTTTTTATTGACCAACAAGTAAAGAAAAATCACAAGGACTTCGGCAACTGAGTCTCTCAATCCACGTAAATCTAGTTTAAAAGATACAAAAACTAATTATTTAACCAAAAAATTTCTTTTTTTACGACAACCAAGTAAATAAAAATCACACGTAATTAGGCAACTGATTCTCTCAATCACCGAAAAGCTCAATTAAAAGATAGAAAAACTACTTATTTAACAAAAAAATTTCTTTTTTAATGAACACCAATTAAATAAAAATAAAACGGAATTAGGCAACTGAGTCTCTCAATCCCCGTAAAGCTCTTTTAAAAGATACAAAAACTACTTATTTAACACAAAAAGTTCGTTTTTAATGACTACCAAGTAAAGAAAAAATCACACGGAATTAGGCAACTGAGTCTCTCCATCCCCGTAAAGCTCTTTTAAAAGATACAAAAAATACTTATTTAACACAAAAATTTCTTTTTTAATGACCACCAAGTAAAGAAAAATCACACGGAATTAGGCAGATTAGTCTCTCAATCCCCGTAAAGCTCTTTTAAAAGATACAAAAACTACTTATTTAACACAAAAATTTCTTTTTTAATGACCATCAAGTAATGAAAAATCACACGGAATTAGGCACCTGAGTCTCTCAATCACAGTCAAGCTCTTTTAAAAGATAAAAAAACTACTTATTTAACACAAAAATTTCTTTTTTAATGACCAACAAGTAAAGAAAAAACCCATGGAATTAGGCAACTGAGTCTCTCAAACCCTGTAAAGCTCTTTTAAAAGATACAAAAACTACTTATTTAACACAAAAATTTCGTTTTTAATGAGCACCAAGTAAAGAAAAAACACACAGAATTATTCAACTGAGTCTCTCAATCCCCGTAAAGCTCTTTTAAAATATAAAAAAACTACTTATTTAACACAAAAATTTCGTTTTTAATTACCATCACTTAAAGAAAAATCACACGGAATTAGGCGACTGAGTCTCTCAATCCCCGTAAAGCTAGATTAAAAGATACAATAACTACTTATTTAAGACAAAAATTTAATTTTTAATGACCAGCAAGTAAAGAAAAATCACACGGAATTAGGCAACTGACTCTCTCAATCCCCGGAAAGCTCTTTTAAAAGATACAATAACCAATAATAAAAACGAAAATTGTCTTTTATAATTAGCCCCACTTAAAGAAAAATCCCATTGAATTAGGCTACTGAGTCTCTCAATCCCCATAAAGCTCTTTTAAAAGATACAAAAACTACTTATTTAACACAAAAATTTAGTTTTTAATGAGCATCCAGTCAACAAAAATCACATGAGTCTCTAAATCCCCGTAAAGCTCTTTTAAAAGATACAAAAACTACTTATTTAACACAAAAATTTCGTTTTTAATGACCATCAAGTAAAGAAAAATCACACGGAATTATGCAACTGAGTCTCTCAATCACCGTAAAGCTCTTTTAAAAGATACAAAAACTACTTATTTAACAAAAAAAGTTCGTTTTTAATGACCATAAAGAAAAGAAAAATCACACGGAATTAGGCATCTGAGTCTCTCAATCCCCTTAAAGCTCTTTTAAAATATAAAAAAACTACTTATTTAACAAAAAAATTTCGTTTTTAATTACCATAAATTAAAGAAAAATAACACTGAATTAGGCAACTGAGTCTCTCAATCCCAGTAAAGCTCTTTTAAAAGATAAAAAAACTACTTATTTAACACAAAAATTTAGTTTTTAATGACCACCAAGTAAATAAAAATCATACTGAATTATGCAACTGAGTCTATCAATCCCAGTAAAGCTCTTTTAAAAGACACAAAAACTACTTATTTAACAAAAAAATTTAATTTTTAATGACCATAAAGTAAAGAAAAATAACACTCAATTATTCAAATGAGTCTCTCAATCCCCTTAAAGCTCGATTAAAAGATACAAAAACTAATTATTTAACACAAAAATTTCGTTTTTAATGGCCATAAAGTAAAGAAAAATCACACTGAATTAGGCATCTGAGTCTCTCAATCCCCGTAAAGTTCTTTTAAAATATACAAAAACTACTTTTTTAACACAAAGAACCCCCATGTAACTGAACCCCTGTATAACTGAAACCCTGTACAACTGAACCTCCGTACTAAATTTCATTAAGTTTAATATCTAGCCACCAAATGCTCCAAGTCTCAGAAGAAAAAGGGATTTTGAAAACAGGGAGCCCGATTTTCGAAAAAAAGGGGTACCCCCCGTGCACCTGAATCCCCCTTTTACCTGTACCCGTGGATAACCGAAACCCCCCGGGCCCCTGTCTCCCCTTTCACTGAACCCTCGTGCAACTCACCCCTCTATGCAACCCCTCCCCCTCACAACACTTTTCAGCCATTTCTTTTTAAATTGACAATATTTTTCAAACGTTACTTATGTATTATACAGATCACATCGGCGAGGTAAAGCTAGGTTAAGTCACAATGTCATTCTATCGTTACTTTTCAATTAAGCTATTGAATACTTTCTAGCAATGTCTCTTGTAAGCGTCAAATCTATTAAGTATCTGAGCTTATTCTTTGTATTGTTGACACAAATGCTCCAAGCCTCAGAAGAAAAAGGGATTTTGAAAACAGGGAGCCCGATTTTCGAAAAAAAGGGGTACCCCCCGTGCAACTGAATCCCTTTGTAACTGAACCCGTGTATAACCGAAACCCCCCATGCAACTGTATCCCCTTTAACAGAACCCTCGTGCAAGTCACCCCTCTATGCAACCCATCCCCCTCAAAACACTTTTCAGCCATTTCTTTTTAAATTGACAATATTTTTCAAACGCTACTTACGTATTATACAGACCACATCGGCGAGGTAAAGCTAGGTCAAGTCACAATGTCATTCTATCGTTACTTTTCAATTAAGATATTGAATCAAAAAATAATTAGCTTCGAAAAAATATACACCGGTTTTTCCAACACGGATGTAACCTAAAAAAAAAAAACTTTTTTATCATGAAATAGAAATTCAGTTAATTGTGCCAGAAAAAACTTGAACCAGAACAGGTATGTACGTAGAGCTCATTGTAATAGGCAAATGACCCTGGTAACCCAATTACTTGAAAGTACACACACAACCTGTTTGGTACGGGGGCGTTGGCAAAATGGTACTTCCTTCTCTACTGATGGACGGCCAAAAAGAACGATCTTTGGCAATCTGTCATCCTTCATCTGCAAAAAATGTCCTATGCATCTCAACCTTTCCTTCATTATATCTTTAAAAAGCGAGACAGAGCCGCATTTATCGTACAGCTTAATGTTTGAAATACAGCTCTACATCTTCCTGAGCGCCCACGTTATAAAACCAAGCTCGACCACTGTCATCACTTCAATGTCATCACTTTCAATATTAAATATATATTGTATTGTATTATAAGTTTTACAAGACCAAAAAAGGGAGGAAAAACACAATTTCGGTTTTTCAATTGTTATTAACGAACAGTCGTTTGTACAAGGAAGAGTTTTCATCTAGCCTTCAAACACTGCTTCGACTATCCCCGATTTGTGAGATTTCACAGATTTCCCTGAATATATCCCTTCGATAAAACTGTCGCACAACACCTTCAAAATCACCTCCACTGCAGTGGCATTAATTGACGAAAATTAGCAGGGGGAGGGGGCAAAATGATTTTTTTCCAAATCTAGGAGGCATATTTGTCGTGTTTCAACTTTTTCAACAAAAACACCAAAAAAGAGCATTTTCAGTGAAATTCCAATAACAATATTTTTACAAAACTAAGAAATGAGGCAAACAATCTAGAGGGTACATGCCCCTCCAACTGACGGCTATGCCCCCCTGAAGTCAAAATTAAGTCAAGAGAGAAATTGAAGCAACAACAAATAAAAAAAAAAACAGCTAAATATAATGAAAGAAGAAAACATTGAAAAATAGCAAACACAAGTCTCACCATTCAGTAGTTTCGATTTTTTTATTTTTTAAATAGATAAATGCCAAAAAAACTGTAAAATAAAAATTATTTTGTTCTTTAAACAACAACAAATGAAAACAGACTAAATTTAGAGAGTTTACTAGTTTAACCTATCCACAGAGCAGAACCAAAAACCAAATATTGCTCATCGTGGTTACAGCAGTAGCTGCAGCCTATAGTAAAGAGTGAACATGGCCCATAGTAGCCAAAATTTGAAAAAGGGCTGTTAAAACACAGTTTAGCGGTAATTATTTCTTATATAAGACTATTTTTAAAAACAGTAAATTTCATTCAAACTGAACAGTAATTTGTATTTACTGTATACGACAGTTTGAAAAATATAGTTTCAGTGTCTCTGGCAGCACCTTCAGTGAATGCGCTTTTTGCCAAAACATACATTCCTGGAATATTTCTCAACAGTAAAACAATAATGACCACGAATTGTCCTTGAATTAGGTTTAAAAGCTTTGACCAACAGTCAAGCATGAAGCTAAATGCTCATAAGAATGCCAAAAAATGCTTCAAATAAAATGCCAAACTTCATATTCATAGAAGGTCTATTATGTTACTATGCTACCCTGCGAAAAAAGAAGTTAAACATTTTCTTAAAACTGCATTGACAATTCTAGTAAATCTAATATGAGTTTGAATACAAGTCAAGCTTCAAGCTAAATAATAATAGTAAAGAAAATAAATATTAAGTAAGTACATAATTAAATGGCAAAACTTTTAATAGTAAATATTCATGACATGTTTATTATGTCATTGTAAGTCAATACCATTGTTACAAATGAAAGATTTTTTTTTAATTATTTCGACAATTCTGCTAAACCTAACAAGTTGAAAGGCTAATAAAATAAGCGATAATTACACAGCCAAACTTTTGACTGCAAAATTCACTGAACGTTCACTGAAAGATCATGGCTGTTGCAAAATTCCCGCCAGGTACTACCCCAGATGAGATAATAGCAGGCAACCCTCATGTCACAGAAGCTAAAAGATATGGCTCTTCACAAACAGTTCGACTTGTTTTTGCAAATGAATTATCACGGGATAGGGCTATCCGGTATGGTATCTATATTGAGTACACTTACCTCAAAGTAACGAAGTTCAAAGAAATCCCGAAAAGGTGCTTCAGGCGCCAGTCTTTCGAACGTCTGGCACGAGACTGCAGCAATCAACCCTGCTGCCCCTGTTGTGCAGAACTCCATGAATCGATCAGAGAAACACCATGTCAATCAAACAGCGTCAAGTGTGCCCTCTGTCCCGATGGGAAGAACGATCACCCGAGTTATAACCTAATCTGCCCAGCCTTTAAAAAGGCCATGAACAAAGCGTCTCAACCCCGAAAATGAATAATTTAAAGGTCTTTTGCCGAAATATATACGGACACAACGCTGTGAAAATAGGCTACGTGAGCGGAATTTGCTATGATTATAATGTAATTTGTGTACAAGAGCACCTAATTACCAAGGACAATTTTGCTCTGTTCCAATCCTTTCCGCACAAATCGGTTTTCATACATGAAGCCAACAACAATCTACGCGTGGAAGACCTAGCAGTGGCACTGCTGTTATAGTCGACGATCAGATCCCCTGTAGGTTGTACGAATCGTGCGACTTCTACACTTTGGTGGATTTTTAGGGCCAACTAACTTTTTTCTCATCAATTTATATCGTCCAACAAACCTGAATAACGATCGTTCTGAGAAACGTATGCCGAAGCGTGTAGCCGTTTAAGCCGACTCTTGTGTAAAATCGACAACAGGCGCTTTCTGATTTGTGGAGACTGCCAATGCAACCCCTCCTTACCTGGTAAGGATACCCCTCATTACCCGGATGGGATATCCTTTGGTGAAAAAGATCAGCAGTTTACATATATACGTAATAGTGGCTCTACGAGTAATATTGATCATGTGATAACAAACTTTCTGCTCATGAAAAATATAAGCGTTGACTCCGAGCATACCTGATGCGACCATTTAGGTATATCTTTCAGTATCCCTTTTCAATCTACTGCCAACCGCGCAACCAAAAAACACTTTATGAAAACTGAGTGGGAAAAAATGGACACGGTGCTGTATCAACACACTTGTGACGAAATCCTAAACAAAGTAAAGTACCCTACCATCTATTTGTGCACGGTGTCCAAGATTTGGTCGCTTTAAACATCTATTATGCGGAAATTTGTCACACCATAAAAACCGCAGAAAACTTAGCCGTCCCCTGTCGTATGGTCAGTTTTGGTTCTCAAAAACCAGGTTGGGAAAAGTGTCCCCTGGTCAAACAAGCAAAAAACGTGCTAAGTTGTAATATAATATCTGGAAGGAATTCAATTAACCCATATCGGGAGTGACCTTTCAACTATTTTAGAACAAAGAGGAGGACTACCTAAATCTAACGGAAAAACTGAAAAGTGAAGAAGCTGATAAGGTTTCAGAGCAAGCCTCAAAAAACCCGAAAGCGATGTGGAAGTTCTTCAAGAGATCCCAGTCCAGTAGAAAAACGTGCTCATCTGACATTCCGAAAGAGGAGAGGTTAAGGCATTATTCTACAGTGTTTGGTTCCAAAGACCCGAAGCTTGAACGGGATTGTGATAAATGCATAAACGAAAAACTGAGAACCTTATTAAAAGTGCGAAACTCCTTTGTGATATCTAAATTGGCTGTAGCTAAAACAGTTTGTAAGTTAAAACGTGGAAAGGCACCTGGTCTCGACAGTATTTGTCCGGATAACCTAAGGCATGGCAGTAACCTCTTGTTTGAGAATATCACTCTTCCAGATGTGTGTCCATTGCGGCATGGTCCCCAGGTCATTTTGTGCTGGTATTATGTCAAATATCCCCAAAAAAGGTAAAAACCAAAATCAGTGCTAAGGATATAGACCAATAACCGTTTCAAGTGTTCTCAGTAAAGTCCTCGAGCCACTTCTCCTTCCAGAAATTTCGGGGAAGTGTTGGTTGGATTATCGTCAGTTCGGATTCCGCCAAAACCCGAGTTGCGCGTTTTTACATTCTCATTCACTGCAGCTATAAAAGTGACCGTGATAGCCTTCAATACACTCGTAAAACGAATTACTTTTTCTGCACTATTGCTTGTAGTCAGTACCATGAAACATGCTGCCTCAACCTTTCTTTGGACCATTTTGATGTTCATAACAAAAATGATTAAGCCTAGACCCCGGCGCCGTGCCGGCGGATCGACCGAACGCCGCCGACGAGAGGCCCGGTCGAACGCCACCGAAGTGTCGTAACGCCGCCGGCGCGCCACCTGCACACCGCCGCCGGCAGAGGCGGCGGCGTTCGGTCGAATTTAAATTATTTTTACGGCAATTCTTTATTGCGTCAACCGCAAAGTCGGAGCTTTTCCTTCTCGTGTGGTTTAGTATTTCAATTTTCCTGATTAGAAATCAAGCAGAGCTTGCACTATCCCCGAATTTTCGCGTATTTCCCCGAAAATTTATGCGTCACCCCGAAAAAAAAATTGGTTCCCCGAATCCCCGAAAATCACGCAATCACGGTGCCACCCCTAGTGATTTATCACCAGTGACTTTCCCTGCCAAATATTACTTTGTATACCATAATTCTTCACTGCTCTCTTGTTCATAAATTTTCGTCTCTTTTGTTACTTTGCATAAAAACCAGACACATGCAAAATGCTATTGCAAATATTGCAATATACACATTTCTTCATATGTTGACAAAACAAGTACCGTCTTTATGAAATGAGTTTAAATCATTTCGAATGCAGTTTCCCAATCGCTATTTCTTACATCATTCGCAGTCAAGAATTTTATTTTCAAGTTGAATAGAATTATAGAACGCATTCACTACTATACAGCCTTTAAAGATTGAACCGGAAGTTACCCCAAAAATATGATTCATAAATAAATTGTAAATTATTGCCTATAGGGGAGGGAGATAGGGGGCTATCATTTTTAAATGATAATGCCTCATTTTTTTTATTGAAAGTAGTGACGCGAAAAAGATAATTATTTTTTCATTTAAAGTGAAGACAGAAAAAATTATATCAAATTCCCTAAGAAACCCCTGAAACACATTGATGGACCCAGGATCCCCCGTTAAAACTTGTTCATTGTCTTGGGTATTTTGCGATCTCTTATAGACTACTGGCCTTATTTGGATTTTGTGTGTGCTCCCTTTTAATTCGATTCTTTGGATTTTATGGAATGCCATGGTGAATCTAACACTCAGTTTTCCAATTGTTTGAGGTATATCTGAAATTTTGACAATTTTATTGTTTTCATTGTACCCCTTTAGTCATGCCCTCAATTTTTTCTTATAGGAACACTAAGCTGTTCAACGCTATTTCTCTTGTTTGTTTGAACCATAGGGTGAACCTTATTAATTATTCAGTAAATTATTTTTCTAATGAAAGCTGAGACGGTATCATATCAAGGTGGTATCCAGAGGGGGGGGTAGGGAGGTATTATATTTAAATGATGAGAGCTCACATTTTTATTTATTGAAAGTAAGGATCCCATAAAGTTCATTTTTTAAAGCAGAGATGCCATACTATCAAGGTGGTATCCAGAGGGGGGGGGGGGGGTATTGAACAAAAAAATTTAAATTTTAATAAATCAAGTTTTTTTTAAGCAGGGGTGCCGATAAGTTAATTATTTTATTTTATTTAAAGCAGAGACGGTATCCTATCAAGATGGTATCCAGAATGGTGGCATAGGGAGTTATTATATTTAAGTGATAGTACCTTGATTTTTTTTTTTATTGAAAACGGGGATGCCAAAAAGTTGAAAAGTTGACAAAATTAACAAGATTTTTGTGAGTTATACTTGATACAGCACTTGCATGGTCTTATGGTCCGAAGGGAAAGGGACATACGCGTCCAATCCGCTTTTTTTTTCCTATTGATGAAACGGGTTTACTTTGAAAACATTCATTCATATGTACCAGGCAGATTCACACTAAAACGAATTGGTGTGACGAAAGCGATATCGACATCCCCACCTAACGGTGCGCTCGAGTAACAATGGCGCCTTTGGTCTAGTACCCAAGTTGAATTCATAGGCGAGGTCATCATCAAATCTTTTAATTTTGGAGGTTTAAGGAGGAGTCTTTAACAGTCTTATGACCTCAGGGTACTAGGTGTTGCAAAGTTCTAACGTATCTACAGTGGTTTAGAAAATTCGATCACCCCACAAATGATTACCAAAAATATGCACAAATTTAACATTTGGAATATTATAACACTTTTTTCAAAGCTTTGAAGAAAAGTAAACAAGTCTAAATACCCCTAACTACGCTTGAAAGCTATTTTAAAAAGAAACTCTTTGGACATTTCCATAGAAATGACCATAGCAGAAGCTTTGAGCCTGGGTGGGGATCAAAGAGGAGTCTAAGTATTTTGACCACAGGTGACTTATTGTTGCGACTTTCTTAAATTTGGTAATTCTTGTGAGCATTTGGAAATCAAAGCTTAAACTCAATAACTGATACTAAGTGTCCTAACATTTTGCTTGGATTAAATGTGACGAACTAGGATGAACATTTCAACATCTTCCTGGAGCTACTTCAGTCTGCATATTATTTCATTTAATTACACTTAAAACGGATGAGCTTTTCATTTTTTACCTAAGAAAATAGCTGGCACTTCATTTTTCTTCATACCGAATAAACTATTAAGTGTTTTTTGTGTCATTGTAATTAAAGTGTTCTCATGTGAAGTGTTCATCATGTATTTTTCAATTTGATAAATTTACTCCTTTTAGATACAGTTTATAATTTGACTGATATTAGGTATTTATCAGTTTATAATTTGGAATGAATCCCCAAAAGAAAAAATGAATAATATTCAAAAGAGCAGCCAAAAGCAATTATAAGGCAGCAGTTCAACCTTAGACTGCATGACATATATTCTATAAAGAAGCCAAAAAAAACTTTAAAATGCATTTTTTTTAAATTGTAATTAAAAACCAGTTTTTAACACAAGACGGCTTTTCTGGCATCCAAAAGAGCAAAAAAAAACAATGATTATAAAAGTCGCCCATTTTAACGGTTTTAAATGTGACAAAACAGATATAGGCAAAGGACATTATGAAAAAATTAAGCTTCTAAATTCAAACTTATATTCAAAGTTTTTACCCAGATAACTGACGAATATTTTGATACGGTATTTGATGTTTTGTATGCAGTAATGCTCAATGAAAAAAACTACTAATTTTGATAATTATTTATGTTACGAATACATAGCTAATAGATTTTTCAACTAATCGTATTATGCAAGGGTTCTGAAACGCAACAGCCATTTCGTTTCTACTTCTCTTGATGAATAACGAAGAAGACCAGTTTCCAGCCAGCGACTTGTGAATTTTTAAACTCATGAATAGGCTCGAATCTGTTGTAAATTGAAGCTGTGATCTGAGAAAGACTGATGAAAACATTAATGTTTGCGGTCAACATTGATCGCGCCGGCGGCGCGCCACCGGTGTCTAACCAGCGGCGCGGCGCGGCGTACTGTTTTTTGCCCCACCGCTGCCGGTCTTCCCTCATCGGCGCGGTGCCGGGGTCTAATTAAGCCAAATTCTTGTGCAAATTTTTCTTTGGTGACAAATTTTTCTGAACACATTAAAAAAAATGTTAACATTTTGGTAACAAAAAGATAATTGTTGCTCAAATGCCGAGTCAAAACCGTATTTTGACTGGACTAGATGAGTAGTTTATATATTTAAAGGATGTCTTGCTCACAATAATGACAGATAAATTTTATATGTTATTACTTTTTTTAAATAGTAAACATCAGCCACTAGACAGGTGAAAGATCTTCCCGAGGGGGCACACGTGACGCTCTGAGATATACACCAGGTGGTGGAAAGTGGGCATCCCCTCGGGTCTAACCATTATCTACGTGTATACTTTTATAAGGTAAGCTAGTTTGATAAAGGAAAGACCCTGGATTTATAAACCCCGACCATGGAGTTGGATGATTCTATGGAGTTAACGATTATCCCAAATTCCTATAGTTATTTGGCCTAAAAATAACAATTACCCAAAAAATAGTAGGGTATATCGGTAGAACCGCCAGTTCAAAACTAAGAAGCACGGGATAGTTGCGAGATAATATTTTTGCCTTTTTTTTTCTTTGGGTACCAGAGTAGATTCCAGTTTTAGCAGTTCCTTGAACTCGATATGACAGAGAATGGCCAACTCGATGATTTAAAAAGAAGAGCTTGAAAATTAAAGGCACACATTAATCTAAGTATTAATGTTGTGAGATCTGAATTGTTTTATTGGTGGATTATAAAAGTCAAATAATTCTTTCACTTTAAATAATATTATATCTTGCAACGAAGATAAAAAAATTCTTGCATAGTAACATTAAAATTATTTAAGCTTATAATATCCTTGGAAATAGTGGCAAGCGACCAACAAGACAAACGGAACGGACTCTTTGATATCACATATGAAGATGCACCATTCCTTTTTCATTGGATGGTGCCACACCTCCACAAAGGAGATGGGGTGATTCCTCACCCTTAAGACTGATCCGAAAGTCTATGCAGAACTTTAAAAATGATGCCTTAAAAATTTGGATTTTTGATTTTCACCTCTCCGCTCTCAGCAAAATGACCCCAAGGATCTAACCTCTGCGTCAATAAGGCTGGTGAATCAAAAGACATCCAGACGACATGTGCCTTATAACCAAATAAATGGGGCTTACACATTTCTACTTCAAAAACAAAACACAAATATCTTAGTAAAGGCACAGATAGGAGGAGCAGGGTATTGGGGTAACTTGTTTAGGGCACCGGAGTATCAGTATAGCTCATTAAAAATACGCAACAAAATTGCTCTTTTTAATTCGCAGTCATTAATTTAAGGAAAATATTTATTTTGCTTATAGGTCCATTCACAACGAGATAATACCAATAACAGGATACAGTAAGCGTTAATTCGAGCCAAATTGACGTGTCGTATTTGGTGCCTTCTTGATAAACAAGAATTAGCTTTTTTGTCACATTCAGGCTGGACGAGGTTGGCAATTGCCACGTCATTTTTTTCAGATACTTTTGGATTTAAGTTGTATCATACAAATGTTGTTATTAGTACACCGTTTTTAAGTCTTTCTTTTTTTTTTTTTGTATTTTTTATGTTGAGTATGAGTTTTTTTTGGTTTTCTTTTTTTTTTTACTCAGTGATGGTGCCTATCATTAAGAGAAAAATGTAAGCACTAGCGCAAAATACTGTAGATTCCTGTATAACAAATATTCCAAACAATACAAAACTAATTAATACTAAGAATTTAAAACTGTACAATAGAATAAGGTACCTGTGTATTATATAGTACACACTCGAGAATTTGGATCTATATATAAGACAATAACCGGTTTATACCTCTCAGTATTTGAAGAAAATTTCCTTAAGCTCAGTCATAGTCTACGTTGTAGGTATATTTTAATTGAATACTTAGCATTAAAAGATGGTATTCCGACTGAATTAAGCTATGTTAGGTATTTAAAATAATACGCTTTGTGCGGCCCCCTTCCATGATTATTTTATATAGGTTCTATAATTGTGTTGCTGAAATCTCATGTTTTCATCATATTTTGGTATATTTCATTAGGACTAACTTAACTTCACTTCTCGAATGTTTGCCATATAATACACAAGTACTATAGAATAAAATATATATTATTATTCCTTATGACCTTATGAAATACCTTACATTTTCTTATGGAATACCTTAAGTCATGTAGCCCAATAGCTTTAGTAGTACTTAAGACATGGTTTCTTTTATTTCATTTTTACTACATATAGTTTTAAATAATTTCTTAGACCACACTGGCTAAGCATGACAAAATGAGAAAAAAGACTTGCGAAGAAAAAACGAGGATATTTGCAAGTGAAAAAGCAAAAATGCAATGCAAATATTTTGGCCGAGACCTCCGCTCAGCCGTCCTCAGTCCAAGATAGAAAAATAATAAAAGAACGTAAACCACTAAAATAAATAAAAACAAACCGTAAGTAAAAACGCCCTTAGCAGGAAGTTTCTACTATACTACTGTATATTCCTTTAGAACCGATATTCTAAACAATGCGGAACTAATGAACAATGGATAACACGAAATACATCGACAACTCAAAATGCCCTTTGAAAGAACGGTTTAACTGTAGATCTACACGGAAAACGGTGATTTATTTACAAAAAGCAACAGAAAAAACTGAAGAAACTGACAAAATCCTCAATTTTTTGCTGTTTACGAACAAGATATTCAACATGTCTTGCATTTAAAAATGTATGCTACAAGGCCGTATCCAGGGGGAGGGTACCCGGTTTGACCCCCCCCCCCCTCCGAAATGTTTGTTTGACTCGTAAAAACGTAAAAAAACGTACATAAACAAATTTTGTATGCGTTTTTGAGGTTTTTATGTACCCCCCCCTAAAAAAATTAGTAAACCCCACCCCCGAACAAAAATCCTGGATGCGCTTCTGGTATGCTACTAGCAACCACTTTTTTTAACGACAGACCATATGCAAAAAGCTGAACGAAAAATGTGGCAATTCTAAATAGCGCAACCAATTCAATCTTGGATCATTTCCAAATCGCTTTCGCAGTAACATTAAGAAGATTTGGGTTAATTAACAATTTAAAGTGAGAACCCTGCTGCTTATTGAAATATTTCTATTGAGCAGTTAAACTGCTTCTACGAAACCATAAATTTGAACGAAAACGACGGCTTTGCCAGATTTCTACTTCCCGGTACAGATCCGACGATAGAACTCCGGTCGCCTCCACAACCCTGACTTTCCCCGTACTTTGCAAGGACTAGCTTGAATTAAAGAAAACAAATCAAGCATAAGTTACCATGTTTTTAACTATGTCTGCAAATTAAAGGTTGGATATTTTCCAATTATAACTGAAATTTATTTAGATGGTAAGAAATTCTTCTATCTCTTTTTTTTGTAGGTTTAATGCCTAAAGCATAATTACGTAGAACCTAGTTTCTTGTTTTCTTACAATTAATAACGGCAGTCAAACTAATAAGATTTGCTATCTCATTTTATTTAAAATGGGGTTCAATCACTAGCTTAAATTTTCCATGTATGTTCAAGTCCTTCTTATGATTAGAACTAAAAATTCATAAAGATTAGAATTACTTCACATAAATATAAGTTTGAATAACAAAAATATATGAGTCCTCCTCCCTCCCCTCCGACTGACTGATCGGTTGTCGTTATTTAAAGGACCAATGAAAGCGGGGAGAGACAGAAAGTAAGATTACTAGAGATCGGTATATGGTGTGATTGGTGTTCGGGTAATTTCTTCCTGGAAAATTCCCGACAGACAATTCACCCTGGAAACACCCCACCTATATTCCAGAATATAAGTAGAATATAAGGTATAAAATATCTTATAGTATCTTTTTATTTCTGTAAGTTTTTTTTGTGTTTTGAAATAAGCAAATAATTTGCTTGCTTATTTAAAATAAGGAATTCCATTCATTTTAAAGGTTGAGATGGCTAGGACACGTTCTGCAGATGAAAGATGACAGATTGCCAAAGATCGTCCTTGTCGGCCAAAAATTCAGGGCCAAACGAAAAGCAGGTCGTCCCCCAATCGGGTGGTAAAATGTAGGATGTCGTAAGGAAAGATTTAAGAGAAACTGGGACTTCTTGGGAGGGTGTAAAGAGGGAGGCATTGGATAATTGGGATGGAAGAGGAGCGTGTGTAGCTATGCTGGCCTCAGGCAGCTTGGTGGTGCAGTGAGTTGTTAGTAGTAGTAGTAGTATTCATCTTAAATTTGCTTGGTTCCAACTTGGAGTTTAACTTGGTTCAACATGCTTGGAGTTTAACATGCAATTATATTATGCTTCCAAAAATGTGATTGAGTAAACTGCTTTTTGGATTTGATTTAACACAATTACGTAAACTCTTCATGAAATATCAATCATTCCGTAAATTAGAATGGTCCTCATTATTCTCCAAAACGTGTAAATGGTAGAAGGTTTTAATTGAGTCAGGTAAGGTATGGGCTCATAAAAAATTCGAGGAAATTAAAAAAAAAAAAAATTGAGAGAAACAATATTTCAAAGAATGCAGTGGGGATAAGGAAATGGAACTCTTATAAATAATCAAAAAACATAAATATGATTTTCATCGGGAATTTCACTTACACCCTTTCGCCACATTCTTGGAAATCTTGAAGAAAGTGGTGAACGAAAGGAGTAGTCTCGCCATGGATGATAGCACCCTAGGGAATATATCAGTCACTATATCCAAGCAAACTATTCTTGATTCATAATCAATTAATGAGGAAAAATGGAGACCCCTTTTGGGAAAAATTTTCCTTTCGGAACTTGGAACCTGTTGGTACAGCACCATCACGCACCTTATTGATCCCTACAGAAGGTAGGGCACAGAAAATTTGTCCCGCAGAAATTCTATCCCTATAAAATCTACTGACATTTCGCCCATACAATGAATATAACAAAGTTACAAGAACTATTGTCATTAAGTTATACCTCCAAAAGGGGGTTGGGCGTGATCCCCTCTAAGGTTTTTCCCCAAAAACCTCTATTCCTATTAAAGATCCTCGAATAACTGCCCCAACCAAGGATCGGAACTGCGTGGGATTGTGACACAAGAAGCAAGGATCGTGAAAGGTTAGAAGGGAATGGAGAACCAACTTAAATTTTCATACTGGTTAGCAATAGTGGATACAGAAGTTTTAACTGGTTTTAGTTCCAGACACGTCAATTGAGGGGGTAGGAGGGAGGGGTACTATAGCCCCAATATTTTTGACCCCTTCCAATATTTTGAATAATAGGCTATCGTTTTTGGTATTCTCATATAAAAAATACTTTTTTTTCCATGTTTTCACTGAAAAAAAAAAGCCCAAAAACAATCCAGTTGACCCCCCCCCCCTAAATTTCCAAAATTAGGTTTGGCCCTCTCAAAGTTTCTTGAATTGACAACCCAGTTTAGTTCCCACAATTAGCCTATTTATTTAATATTTTTCAAAACTAACTAAGCTTTCAGGAATACATTTGAAGCTGAAAGGGTCTGGGATAGGGTTTCCAAGCTTTTATCTCTACTTCTTCCGCGTCTATAGGTCTTAAAAAAGCCCTAGGTGTGGGGCTCTTGAACCCACCTTAAATCCTGGGAATCGCCTTGCCAAGGTCTAAAGTTCAAGAAAACCACACTCTAAACAAATTCAGATAAAAAATGGTGACCTTTTAGATGATGGATTTATTTGCATTCTTATAAAATAGTTGAGTTAGGTGAACAAACTTTCAGGAATGGATACAGAGCACCAAAAAGTAATTTTAAGGCGTCTACCTCCGCCATCTCCCCCATCCACAAGGCACTGACAATTGCACATTAGACATTTGCACATTAGGGGGGGGGGGGAGTTGGTAAAGAATAGCGTATATTAAATATGTAACCTTAACCTAACCTTGGCACCTTCCCTCCTAAACCCCAAAAAGCAACAGTTTAAATATCGTAAACGCAATGAAAACTACTCTTTGCATTCCATTTCAAGAGACCGCTATTGAGAAATAACCAGTCTAGCGGGTTTCGTCTCTCATTAGTATATAAAAGCGACCATATAACGCATCAGTGCCCTAATTTCATCGGATGTGTTTTCGAAACCTAAAGTCAAGGAGAAGTAAACTGAAAGCCGAATTAAGGGCTTTTGAGTTCATCGTTCACTTAGCACAATACAAATTCCTGAGTTAGCGATAAGCCGGCCATTCACTTTTACCCTTACTGCTTTCGAATATCACCTTTTCCTCCCCCGGACAATCTTGCTAAGCATACTAAAATATTCAAAATGCAGACATTTGGGTCTAAAATCCTACCAGATCACATTCTTGTCTAAGCCCTCATCTAAAGGAGAAAATTGTAATATCAATAGAGTAGGACCATTGATTCCCCCCATCAACACTATTTCCAAAAATAAGGGTCGCCACCGTGACAAAGTACCTCGCCCACCCCCAATGAGGCAAAATATACGCCTAAATATGATTTAACCATTGTTTTTCACTGTTTGAATCACCGCATCTATTTGCTAACAAATACTTTATTCCAATTCAAAGCAATACTTCAGAATGAAATAATGAGAAAAGCAGGATGAATATATTATTTGAAAATAATTATAATATGTAGATGAAAATGGAAGGAAACGTAAAAATATGATTAACAGGCACTTTCTGAATATATTGAAGTAGGCTAGACATTCATAGCCTATTAATATGATCTTTTCTTGTAGTTTTGCACTTTTGCACATAGGTTAGGGCTATATCCATCCCCATAAGGAAGAGGGGCGGAATTTTTGTGGTAACGACCATTATATCTTTCTAAATATCGTGGTCGATTTTCTGACAATCCACCTAACCCCCTGACGGTCCCAGATATAGCCCTAGGACATATAAACTAAAAACAATGCAATTCTTACTTATAATGAGCAAGATGTTTTCATTTATCAGAATATCATGTTTCCTTCCATTTTTATCCATTTTTTTAAATAATATTCACATTTACAATTTCATTGTTATCCCTCAGGCGAAACTACATTTCGTGCATAGAACCACCGGGAGCTGCGTTGTCAGTAAATCAACCATGATATCTGGAAAGAGCATAAAATAAGGAATCTAATTATAGTATTTTTAATTTCATTAGCATGTTTCTTTCAGAAGAGCAGCCCAAAAGTAGTTTTACCTACTTTTACCTGCCCTATAGTAGCCCTATAGTAGTTTTACCTGTCGATTGTGGAATCCATCGGTACTAGTTTTTTGTTACTATAGTGTTTCCTTCAGAAAAGGACATAGACAAGAATGACACCTTAACAAAGATGTATCCAGCGGGGTGGGGGGGGGGGTGATAACGGATTTAGGTCAATATATACCAAATCATATTATTGAGTTAGGAATAAAGAGAATACACCGTTTGATGCCTTTTTTATGCTGATTATGAATATAATAAGCATTTCTATAGCAAATGAATTTCAGCCCCCCCCCCCCTATCGAGACTAGACCTAACCTACACCTTACTTGGCATATATAGGGGGGGGGCTGAAATTCAGTTCCAGCAGAAATGCTTATTATATTCATAATCAGCATAAAAAAAAGGCATCGAATGGTGTATTCACTTTAGTCCTAACTCAATAATATGATTTGGTATATATTGACCCGGATTTAAACACCCCTTCCTAAATTTTTGTCCGACGCGTAAAAATGTAACAAAAATGCACATTTCTGACGCGTTTTTATAGTTGTTTTTTTTTTGTAAAAAGCCTTCAAACAAAAATCCTGGATATGCCCTTGCCCCTACTGTTTTTTTGGAGAATAAGAGACCTTACCTGAACAGTGACTACCCTGGAGAGTACTGAATAAAATCCGATTTTAAATAGATCAGAGTAACTGAATGAGATAATACCCACCAACTAATACTATCGTTTTAAACAATGTGGCTAAACGAGATTCTTCAAGCACAATACAATTATCGTTGGTAATGACGTGAGTTGGTGACGTCAATGAAGCATTTAAATTTCGCCAAACCGCATCAAATTCATGCTTACCTAAGAAGTACTTCCTTTTACTAGCTCCAGAACAAATGTGATGAATAATTTCCTTGAAGATAAAACCCTTTTAATTAACTATCAAACATCAAACTACATAAATTAGTTATGTTTTGAATTTTAAGAGCCTTCTGGGTTTATAAAAAAAAATTCCTTGTACTCGATTTGTAAGTCTTATTGTGGCCTAATATCTGCTTTTCGGCTTAAGGCGTGTTCCATTTGATGTTTTAGGGACAAACTGAAAAGTAAACCAACCAATGAAACTGTAATAAAAGAGTTTTATTTAAACATCAAATGGACATACTGCACAACAGGGTGATCCTTAAATTGTTCCGTATTTTGATAAGTTTAACAAACCTTTTCCATAAAAGAAGTTTTTCAAGGAAAAGTAAAGAGCTACACTAAACCAAAAATGAACAAAAACAAAGTCAAATAATTTTCCAAGCGTGAAACTAACACAAATTATCATCAATAAATAAATGAAACCCATAACCTTCAGAAACTACAATAAATAATCGAGTCAAACTCAAAACGAGTTTAAAATAAGAGTAGGGTTGAAGCCCCCCCCTGCCTTCTAAAGACAAGCACACAATTTGCACTTTACTGAAAACAATCCTTATTTAGAGCTGAATATGTCTATATATATATATATATATATATATATATATATATATATATATATATATATATATATATATATATATATATATATATATATATATATATACATTCATTCCTGAGAGTCTTAATAACTACGGGCTCAAAGTTAAAAGAGAGAAAACACTTAAAATGTATTTTCAGTTAAGTTATATTAATATTAGCAGTAATCGATATTTAAATAAAAAGAATTATGCTACAACAACCAAGAATCTTGGGTGTTCAAGAGTCCATGGGGAAGAAATTCCCCATGGTCATGGGCCAAGACCATGGGGGATTTCTTTAAAAGATCGACTAGAGAGCCCATCCAGAAACAACAGATTTATGGTTAATAAGATATATTAAAAAACACGTCATGCGTATACCCCATTCGAGAGGCAAAGGTAATGAAGTCAGCACAGAAAAAGCTGGTTAAGGTGTGCTAATAAACCCATTTGAGTCAAGTAGTGTTATTTGCACTACAGTGCAAATAAGACTACTAGTTATAAATACTATTTTAACTATATAAATAGTTAAAAATACTAGTTTCTATAGGGAAATCCACAGAGTTCCCTATAGAAACATAAATACTTAATGATTAAGAAACATTAAGCAAAATCTAAGAGAAAATATATTTTGACACTTCAATCTGAAGATTCTCAAGTTTATTAATTGCACACATCGACAACACAACTTTCTTAGTAATAACGAACATCTTTGACCCTTCCTAATAAAAATATTCAGAAAATAGCTCTTGGCCTGATATGGTATAAATGGCACGATAATTTAAATATCTATAAGAAAAGTGCAATAGGCAGCCCCTGAGGGGTTACAAAAACTGGAAAAAAAATTACGAAAATATTTCCCTTTTACCAATCATGTCGTCAAAAAAATACTTGGATTCAGAATTAGCACATAAAAAACATCTGGCAGCTTGGTCTAAGATAGCTAAATGGAAATTCATTTACTCAGGGCTTAAATATTTATCAAGCATAGGTTAGATTGTCATAAAATGCTCATACTACCAGACAAAAAAGTGAAAGCTGTTTTAGCAGATGGCTCAAATTTTCCTTACATATTCGTTCCTATTTCAAAAATTACTGCGCTACTTAAGGTTGTCAATTAAAAAAAAAAAAAAAAATTGCAGAGGAGAAACAGATAGAAAAAAAAACTTGACATAACAGCAAGGAGAGAGGACTGTCACCGGGTGCAACCTCAGAGGGGGGTGATAGACTGTGATATTTTTTATTAATAGCCTACTATGATATACTATATTATGGTAATGGCAACTAAGAAATAGCTATTGTAAAAACAGAACAGAATAGGTAAATTAAAAACAGGCAATCTGTTTTTGTGCATGAACAGAATAGAAACAGGCAAAGTAATGTAGATAGGGGGACAAGGAGGAAGGGCTTTCTCCGGGCACAGCCTCTGAGGAGGCGCCAAACTGAGGTATTTTTCTTGAATATTATGCTAGTGATAGTGAGGGGGGATGAAATTACCACGGGCGCTGAAAACCCTAGCTACGTCTCTGAACAGGCACGCCGAAAACAAACACATGTCCTTGCTTGCTCTGAGATTCACTAAGATAAGGAGGTGGATATTCACTTGATTCACTTTTTGATTCAACTTATCAAATTATGTTCGGGGGGGGGGGATCTGGCGTATCTGGCTAGGTAAAATTTTATTGGGGTAAAAATTGAGGATTCTTGTTCACGGAAAACGAGGGAGGCGAGGTGTAAAGGGGGGATGAAAAGGGGAAACGACAATTCGTTCGTGGGTTATGGACAGCATTATTGACGACAAATTATCTCCTGTTCTCCCATTGACCATGTCCAATTGACCATGTCCACCTGACAAAACAATGAAAAATCGGATCAAAACAAATATTAAGCAACATTGAAATTACCACAACGAGATTTTATTTGACCTGTTCTTCATTTTATGAATGCTTTTGAAGTCGACAAAAGCCAAAGTCATACTTCAATTAAGGAAAATAAAAGTCTGGCTATATGGCATATATATTTTTATGGAGTCAATGCCCTGACCAAATTTCACTATTACAAATTCGATCAACATAAAAGTGTATCTTTCAACTCGCCTCTATCAAGTCCTCGAATAAATGTTTACAATGGGGTTCCTTCTATACCGATTAATCCCACAACCGGAATTATTTCAGTAGATCCACTTCGGATGGATTTTTATGGTGGCGTTTACCAACCCCCCCCCCCCGGGAAAATACTCCCTGCGGAGAATACCCCCCCCCCCCGTGGATAATAAGGCTTTCCAAATTTGATAATTTTATTTGAGTTTTATTATTTTTGTTTTTATTTCCGCGGGGGGAAGGAATTTTGGTACTTGTGTATTATGCGCCACTCACTCAAGTTTACGCTGTGTAAAATTCTAGAACACACCGGTTTTTTCGTTAGTTCTGTTGTTTCTTTAGAAATAAATTTGGACTATAGATTTGCACATTAGGGGGGGGGGGTAAAGTATAGCTGGTCTGCATGCATAATCTTTATTGTACAATTATTCTGCATATTAGATAGATAGATAAGTGTATTTTAAAACCAAATATACGGCCATGAACACAGTAAAATAACATAAATGAAAGATACAAATAAAATAAACTTTGATCAACGATCATCATAAAACACTTAAAATGAAACACTACATTAACTTAATAATAGTACTTAATACTTGGAAAAACGGTCACTGAAAAAAAACATTTAACACTTGGAAAAAACGGTACTCTTTTATTAAACGCACTCTTTTATATAGTACTAGTTTGGTTAATGATAATGAAATAAAATAAAATAGGATGACTATATAATAGTTTAGAAACAAATTTGGGCTATATATTTGCACATTAGGGGGGGGGGCAAATCATAGCGTATATTAAATACGTAACCTAACCTAACCTAGGTACCTTCCCCTCCCCCTAAACCCCAGAAAACAACAATTTAAATACAGTTCTGGCCTTTTTTTATATCCCAGAAGGCAGCGTAAACCTGTTTTTCATCACGCGTCTCGGTCTATTTGGTGACTGGTTTGCATTGCCGTATATAAAAGAGTCCGTTTAGTGAAAGAGTACCGAAAAAACACTTAAATAAAACATTGCATTTACTTTATAACAAAATTTCCAGATACCTCGCTATTCTTGTGTAATTTTTTAGTGGCCATATACCTAGAAAGAACTGTTTTATGACTTCAAACTATCCAAATACTTTTCCCCCCCCCCCAATGTGCAAATATATAGCCCAAATTATATATTTCCCATATATCCTGTCACTTGTCTTTGTCTTGTCTCGAGCTAAGCTGAAAAAAACTAACGAAGAACCCGATTTTGTTCTCGAATTTACACAGCGTAATCTTGAGTGAGTTGCCCATAATACAAAAGTACCAAAACTCCTTCCCCCTACGAAAAAAAAAAATTCAAATAAAATTCTCAAATTTGGAAAGCCTTCTTTTCCACGGGGGGGGGGGGTATTAACAATTCTTTCTAGGTATATGACCACTAAAAGTTACAGAAGAGTAGCGAGGTATCTATAAATTTTATTTACTAAAAAAAAAAAAAAAAAAAAAAAAAAAAAAAAAAAACAGTATAAAGTAAATGTAATGTTTCATTTAATTTTGATGATTAATCTTTTAATCATAAAATTATTTTTATATTTTTTTAAAATATAAAATATTTTTATAAATAATATTCTATAATATAAAATTATATTTTAAATTTTTTTTCTTCTATATTTTTTTTTCTTCCTTTTTTTTATTTGGCACCCGCTACTGCCAAAAATTGCAGAAGTTCATATGGAAGTCTTTTCAACATAAATGGATTTGTGTTTGTTTTTTTTTCTAAGTTTTTAAGATACTTCTGGTGTGTAAATTCCTCTTTTTCACGTTCCTAGCACATTTCAACGAAACTAAAAAAAAACTCAGATAAAAGTTTCAAATTTAGAAACCTTATTTTCCAAACGGGAGGAGGGTATTTTCCGCAATGCTATTTTCCAAGGAGGGGGTATTTTCCGTGGGTGTTACTTTCCATGGGGGTGAATATTTTCCACGTTGGGGGATTTTCCTGGGGGTTAAATACCCCCCATTCACTATATTCATTTATGTTATTTTACTGTGTTCATGGCCGTATATTTAACTTTAAAATACACTTATTTATCTATCTATCTAATATGCAGAATAATTGTACCAAACATTTTGCAGGCAGACCCACTATACTTTATCCGCCCCCCCCTAATGTGCAAATCTATAGCCAAATTTTATTTCTAAAGTAACGAAGAAACTAACGAAAAAACCAGTTTGCTCTCGAATTTTACACAGCGTAAAATTGAGTGAGTGGCGCATAATACACAAGTACCAAAATTCCTTCCCCTTACAGAAATTAAAAAATAACGCTCAAATAAAATTCTCAAATTTGGAAAACCTTATTTTCCATGGGGGCATTTTCCGCGGAGGGGGGGGGGGGGTATTTTCCGCGGGGGTAATCGCCGAGGGGGGGGGGGTAAACGCGAGGGGGGGGGTAATTGGTAGAACCAATTTTTACGACCATATTCAGGGGGTACCCGGTTTAAACCGCCCCGCAAAATTTTTGTCTAATTCATAAAAGAGTAACAAAAATACACAAAAACAAATTTTGTTGCACTTTGTTAGGTTTTTTTGTAGCAAATATTCTTTATCAAATTTTGATAAAGAATATTATTTGACATTAAAATTACCACTTAAGCTCATTAAAATTTGAATTCGGGTGCGCGTCAACTGTCTAACACTGGGGGATTTAAATTCTCCAAAAAGACTAGGAACTATAGTGTTTTAGGGGATGGATCGAAACATTTTCTTTTTCGATGCAATGAACTTGTGAATTATAGGGAAGATATGTTAAATAGTGGTAGCGACAATGATGGACTAATCCTAGGGATCCTTAAATCAACCTCTTCTAGATAGTTTGCGGCAATAAGCAACTTCATTTTAAAAGGTTTAGAGGCCCGTTTCTTTCTTTAATTATATCAGTTTCTTTTGCTTCTGTATATGGTTTTATCGGCTTTCTTGCGTTGTCAGACAAATCAATGGAATAGCATAGTTTAAAGGACTATGAAAGACCCATGGAATTGGAAATTTAGAATTCCGCAGGAACTCATTTTTACTTCTAAAAATGAGTTTAATTAGACGGCAAACCCTAGAATTATCTTAGGAATATTTAATAGATACTCTCCTATCGACCGAGAATTTTTCCTAGTAGACACATTCAGCAAAGCGTCGATCAGTGAGAAAAATCTCTTCACAATTAAAGGGCTAACCCATCTTTTACATTTGCTTCTAACTAAAAAAAAAAAATAATAAATAAAGGTTGATGTCCATTTTGAGCATATTTTAAGCTTACTTTAATTTTGAAGAGATTATCTAAGTAAAACGAAATGTTGTCAGTAGTAAATCTGTGGACACTGTATTTGTAGGTGTAAAACCCGAGTAAAAGGTATCCTAATCTCTTTTAAGCTCACTCAAGCGGAGAAACCGGCTCCCCATCACCTAATACAAATCACGGAGCGCCCCTCGTGCCACCATACGTAGTATGTGCCATTTGGTGCACAGCCTTTTTAAAACTTGGCAATCCCTTGATAAGAGCTTAATCAATCTTGATTGAAATACTTTTTTCTAAATTCAAAAATCGTATTCTCTTTGTTTAATATCCATAGCTTAGAATTTTAAAGTTTGCCACCAAAAAGCTTCTTTTTAAAAACAAGCTTAAGAAAGCGGCCAGGCCACTACTCATGGGATGACAAGAAGTGGCTAGGCTTGGAAAGTGAATCCAGACTGCTAGTGGAAAGGTTTCTGGTAAGAAGTTTGCAGTGTTATTTCAGATTATTACGCTTGCAACTTTAATTAAACTTCAGATTTTTACCTTTATCTTCATTTTGCAATCAAAAATTTCAAAATAAGGATAGTGTTTTTGAAAAATCGTTACATATACTAATCATTACATATAATACTAATCATGGTTTATTGAGATGAATTGATTTTGACAATGGAAGTATAATTATCAGTCAGATCACAAAAAAAAATCAAGGGAAGGTGACAACACATATTTTTAAAAATTTAGGGGTGGGGACAAATTTGTTTTTTTAATTTCATACTAAAAATGGAATTTTTCAATAAAAAATACCCCAAATAGACATTTTCAAAATCTAAAAAGGGGCGAAGAAATCTGTAGCGCCCCCGTCCCACCAAAAAAATTTACACCACTGCTAATAATTTCCTCTGCTTTAAGGACATGGCTAGATGCGAATAACTCTTTAGATAAATGAGCATAGCACGCCCCAGAAATTTGTCTGGGCGGTCAGGAACTTTAGGGTGCTATCCCACTTTTGTAATGCCTGGTTCTCACCAAACCTGATGAAAATTCGGATTCTAATCCTGTAGAATTTTCAATTCAAATTTTCGGATTAGAGGTGAAACATGCTTTTAAAAGAAACGAAAATTCTGTGATAAAGCTGATGTATCTCAAGCCGATAGCGATAAAATTAAAAAAGAACTTTGGTCGCATGCGAGAATTCAGTGATAAAATTTCACAGATCAGATAGAAAGTGGCGTTTCAATTCTAAACTTCACATTCAGTGCGAAACAAATATACACCCCATTAACTCAACGAGCGGAACAGAATCTTTCAACTGAATCTAAAATCATTTTCGAGATATATTAAATTTAAAAAATCAAGTTTTTTCAACTGAAAGTCAGGAGCAATATTAATTCTTAAAACGAAAAGAAATCTTTACGTATGCGAGGGGGTTTGCCCCCTCCTCAACACCTCGCTCTTCACGCTAAGTTTTTCGGCATTTTAAAAAAAAAGTTACTTATTGTTCTAATTAAACGACTCTTAGGAGTTGTTTTTAAAGAATTGGGACAAAATTTAAATTTTAGCGTAAAGAGCGAGTTTGGGGATGGGGCAACCCCCCTCATAAACGTAATAATTTCTGTTCGTTTTAAGGTTTAATACTGCTCCTTACTTTCAGTTGAAAAAATTTGTTTTTTTTATTTAATTTCTGATTGTTTTTTAAATAGCGCCAGGAAATCTGGCTCACCTCCACGGGAAATCCCCCTCCCCACGGAAATATACTCTAGACATTTCAATCTGGTGAAAATTTAACCCGGACAATTACCCTTAACACCTCCACGCGTAAGATTGAGTCAGTAAAGAGAAAGCAAAACATATAAAGAAATTTCGTATAGGAATTCTGGCAAATTTCCCCAGTATACAATTTCCCCTGAAAAGTTTATCCCTGGAAAATTCCTTCTCCATGGAAAATTCATCCCGTGCAAAGCCCCCTAGCAAAAATTCGTCCTCCCCACCCCGCCGGAAAAATGTATGCATACTCCCCAATAACCTCTACAGTAGGGTTCTCTGATATGCTGAATCTGATGGTGTGATTCTCATTTAGATTCTATGAATTTTAGGGAGTGTTTCCCTTTATTTTCGAAAATCAGAACGAAAATCTTCTCAGGCTCGTACCCTTTGATGGGTAAAACTAAACTTAGTAAAACTTATGTATTTAAAATAAGCATAAAAATCCAATTCTTTTGATGTATCTATTTGTATCAAAATTCCGTTTTTTTATAGTTGCTGTTACTATTGAGCCGGATCGCTCCTTACTTACAGTTCGTTACCACTAACTGTTTGATAGTATGTTTCCAGCCCGGCAGACCACAGCGTAAATCAGCTGCTTCCCAGCGATACTCTTGGCTCAAATAAGATAAAATGAATAGACCACTAATTCTAATTTTTTCCCGAAAGAGCCTACGAACCAATGTCAAGATGGATTCTTGGGAATTTATTATGAATGTCTAAAACATGGACACTCAACGGAGATAATTTGCTTGGCCAACCCATCGAATAGCATATTAAGCGAGCTAGTAAAAGTAAAAACATAAATTTTATATTCAAATATTTCAACATACTGAGAAGATCTAATAACTTAAAACTCGGCCTTAAAAACGCTCAGAATGATGTTGCCACAATGTATTTTTTTTTCTCCATACCCGGGCACTTCGTATCGAAGGAGTTGTAGAAACTTCGAAAAGAGCTCATTCGATTGGAAATTGGAGTGGCTAGTGCCCTTTTTAATAGTCGAAAGTGATTGGATGGCAACTAGCCCCCCCCCAGGCCAATCAGTCCCCCAAACACATCCAATCAAAATTTTGAGATATCCATTTTGTTCAGCGTTGCTGACTTTCGCATAGAAAATGTGGTTTTGAGGATGAAACTCTCTTACAACCCTCGGGGCAAGGGTTTTAAGTTATGCCCTGATGGCATGTAAGAACGATGTTGGCACGAAGTATTATTTTTTTCCTTTAGAGCTGGGCACTTCATAAGGAAGGGGTCATCGCAGAACCTTGAAAAGGGGCTCATTCGATTGGAAATTGAGAGTTCTAGTGCCCTTTTTAATAGTCAAAAGTGATAGGAGGGCAACAAGCCCCCCCCCCACCCCACGCCCATCATTCCCCCAAGCATATCCAATCAAAATTTTGAGATAGCCATTTTGTTCGGCGTAGTTGATTTCCAGATAGAAAATATGTTTTTGAGGAGGACACTCCCCCACAACCGTCAGGGCAAGGCTCTTAAGTTATGCCCTGGGGGCATATAAGGTTTTTAAAGAAGGCGTTGTCGTAGAAACTTCAAAAAAAGCTCATTCGATTGGAAATTCAAAAGGCTAGTGCCCTTTTTAATAGTCGAGTGATTGGAGGGCAACTAGCCCCCCCCCCCCATGCCCATCATTAGCCCAAACACATCCAATAAAAATTGTGAGATAGCCATTTTGGTCAGCGTAGTTGATTTCCACATAGAAAATATATTTTTGACGAGGACACTCCCCCACAACCCTCAGTGCAAGGATTAGAAGTTAGACCATTGGGGAATATAAGGTTTTTATTGAAATATTTATATCGTAGAAACTTGAAAAAGGGCTCATTCGATTTGAAATTCAAAGGGCTAGTACCCTTTTTAATAGTCGAAAGTGATTTGAGGGCAACTAACCCCCTCTCACGCCCACCTTTTCCCCAAACACATCCAATCCGAAGTTTTAGATAGCCGTTTTACTCAACTTAGTTGGAAGTTTTGGAAATTGGGTATTTAAGGATGACAACAGTTCTCCCCCCCCACCGACCTAAGAGCAATGGTTGTAAGTTGTGCCCTGGGGGCACATAAAGTTTTTATTGAAAGCGTTGTCGTAGAAACTTAAAAAAGGCTCATTCAATTTGGAATTGAAAGGGCTTGTGCCTTTTTTCATAGTTGAAAGTGAGTGGAGAGTGACTGACACCTCTCTCACGCCCAACATTTCCCAAAACACATGCTATGCAAATTCTGAAATATCTGATTTGTTAAGAGTAGTTGAACATTCTGGAAATTAGGTTTTTTAGGCTGATAACCACCTTAGAGCCCACAGTGCAAAGGTTATAACTAAGACACTAGGGGAATCTAAGTTTAATTTAGAACTTTGTTGTAGAAATTATAGGCAACGCGATCGCGCTGCCTAAGTAAAGAACGGGGACACTCGAATAGGAGACAAGAAACGGGGACTGTGTAAAGTGGAAAACAATCCCCAACAGCCCTCATGGCAAGGGTTTAGGTTATGCCCTGGGGGCACATAAGAACAATGTTGGTGCAATGTATTATTTATTGTTTTTTTAATGTAGAGCAGGGCATTTCGTATCGAAGAAGTTTTCATATAAACTACGAAAAAGACTCATTCAATAGGAAATTGGAGCGGTTCGTGCCACCTTTTAATAGTCGAAAGTGATTGGAAGGCGACTAACACCCTTTCCACACCCACCATTTTCCAAAACATGTCCAATCAAAATTTGTAAATAGCCATTTTGTTCAGCGTAGTTGATTTCCAAATAGAAATTATAATTTTGAGGACAGTCCCCCACAGCCCTTAGGGCAAGGGTTGTAAGTTATGCCCTTGGGGCATATAAGGTTTTTTATAGAAAGCTTTGTCGTAGAAACTTTAAAAAAGGCTCATTCGATTGGAAATTTAATGGGCTAGTGCCCTTTTTAATAGTCGAAAGTGATTAGAGGGCAACTAACCCGCCTCTCAAGCCCACCCTTTCCCCAAACAGATCTAATCAAAACTTTGAGATAGCCATTTTATTCAACGTAGTTTTAAGCTCTGAAAATTAGGTCTTTGAGGATGACAACCCCCCCCCCCGCAGCCCTTAGGGCAAGGGTTTTAAATTATGCCCAGGGGGCATATAAGGTCAATTGGGCGTTGTCGTAGCGCGTTGTCGCTACGATAACGTATTTGTCGTATAACACGTTTATATAACGCATTGTCGTAGAAACTTCAAAAAGGGCTCATTCGACTGGAAATTGAAATGGCTAGTGCCCTTTTTAATAGTCAAAAGTGATTGGAAGGCAACTAACACCCCTTCCACGCCCACCATTACCCCAAACACATCCAATAAAGATTTTGAGATAGCCATTTTGTTTCACGCAGTTCAAGTTCAGAAAATTATACCTTTGAGCAGGACACTCCCCCACAATCTTCAGGGCAAGGGTTTATAAGTTATGCCCTGGGAGCGAATAATGTTTTTATTGAAAGCGTAGAAACTTCAAAAGGGCTCATTCAATTGGAAATCGAAAGGGTTAGTGCCTATTTTAATAGTTGAAAGTGATTGGAGAGCGACTAGCGCCCCTCTCACGCCCACCATTTTCCCAAACACATCTAATCAAAAGTTTGAGATATCCATTTTGTTTAACGTAGTTGAAAGATCTTGAAATTAGGTCTTTTAGGATTATAGTCCCCTCAGAGCCCTCAGTACAAGTGTCGTAAGTTATGCCCTGGGGGCATATAAAGTTTATACAGAAAGTTGTTATAGAAATTTCAAACAGGGCTCATTTGATTGGAAATTGAAATTGCCCTTTTTAATAGCCGAAAGTGAGTGGAGAGTAATTAACCCCCCCTCTTACGCCCATCATTTCCCCAAAAACATTCAATCAAAGTTTAGAGATAACTATTTTGTTCAACGTAGTTGAAAGTTCTGGAAATTATGTATTTAAGGATGACAAATCCCCCAGAGCCCCAAGGGCAAAGGTTGTAAGTTCTGCCCTGGGGGCATATAAGGTTTTTATAGATAGAGTTGTCGTAAAACTTCTAAAGGGGCTCATTCAATTCGAAATTGAGAGGGCTAGTGCAATTTGTAATAGTCGAAAGTGATTGGAGGGTAACTAACCCCCCTCTCACGCCCACCATTCCTCCAAACACATCCAATCAAAATTTTCAGATAGCCATTTTGTTCAACGTAGTAGAAAGTTCTGGAAATTAGGTCTGAGAATGAGGTTGAGAATGACACCCCCCCCCCGCAATCAGGGCAAGGGTTGTAAGTTATGCCCTGGGGGCATATAAGTTTTTATTGAAAGTTTTGTCGTAAAAACTTCAAAAGGGCTCATTTGGTTGGAAATTAAAAGGGCTAGGGCCATTTTTAATAGTTGAAAGTGATTGGAGAGCGATTACCGCCCCTTTCACGCCCATCATATCCCCAAAGACATCCAATCAAAATTTTGGGATAGCCATTTTGTTTAACGTAGTCGAAAGTTCTGGAAATTCGGTCTTAGATCAAGATAAGCACCCTAACAGACCTAAGGGTAAGGGTTGTAATTTATGCCCTGAGGGTATACATGGTGTTCATAGAGAGCGTTGTCGTTTCCGAAACAGCTCATTCAATTAAATATCAAAAGTCCTAGAGCCCTTTTTAACAGTCGACAGTGATTGGAAGGCTTGACATTTTTGTAGTAAAGATCGAAGTGGGTATAATGTATTATTTTTGTTGTTGTTGTTGCTTAGACCAGGGCACTTCGTATCGAAGGAGTTGTCGTGGGAACTTTGAAAAGGGCTCATTCGATTGAAAATAGAAAGGGCTGATGCCCTTTTTAATAGTCAAAAATGATTGGACGGCAACTAATCCCCTTTCCACTCCCACCCACCCATTCGCCCATTATGTTTAAAAACTAAATGTTGCCTTAAAATTAAGTAAAAATGCACTCTGATAATGCTAATTACCTACAAGGCATCTCAACAGTATCCCAAGAACAACTGAGGGTATCATGATCAAACTTTTGGAGGTACTTCTACTCTTAAGATGTAACCAAATCAAAATAGTGTAAGTGTATCAAAGCTATCAAAGAAAGTAAGCAGATTTTTTTTGCAAATGGTATCCCGTTTTCTATTTCAGGTCAACTAGAGGAGGCATGAAACTAAATTAAATAGTAATGTTTGTGTCCAAATTTTTAAAAGTGTGTATGTTGTTAAAATTTTCTGAAGATTTTTCTCCAGCATACAAATAGCAGGCCAAACTATAAATTCTTAAAAAACGAAAAGATTTAAAGTATTATTTTCTTTTTCCCTGAAAAGACTATGTCAATATAAAACGAACAGAAATTAATTAAAAAAACTTTTACCACAAAATATGTTTTTCAAAGAAAGAAAAGAACTCCATTAAACAAAAAATGAGCAAAATAAAATCAAGTAATCTACCAAGCGTGAAACTACCACAAATCAGCATCGATAAATAAATGAAACCCAAAACGAACAGAAATTACAAGAATTAACCGAGTCAAACTCAAAACGAGCAGAAATTAACATAAGTTGGGCGCAAAACCCCTATGCCTTCCCAAGGCCAGAACAAAATTTGCAATTTACTGAAAAAATACAAATGAATGTGCATTGTCAGTTTAATATACATATACTGATATTTAGTAATTAAAATGTTAATATTATTTGATTTATTAAAGTTATAAAAGTTAAAACATTTATAATTTTTCAGTAAAGTGCAAATAAGAAACAAACAAGGGAGGAACACTCTTACTGTCTATTGGTATGTTTAACTACATATCTATAGTATTTATAAAAAACTAGTACTACTGCTAACAACTCACCGCATCACCAAGCCGCCTGCGGCCAACACTGCTACGCACGCTCCTCCTCCATCCCAATCTATTCAAAGCCTCCCTCTTTACACCCTCCCAGGAAGTTCCCATTTACTTTAAATATGTCTTTATGACAGAAAGATTGAAACGAAAAATATATGTCATAACATATCATGATATGTTATGGCATTTATAAAAACATACCTAGTTGAGTATGATATATCACGATAACACTGAATTTTTTATTTTTTTTTATACATTCACAATTTCAAAGCTTACACAAAAACTCACAAGCATCTATGAGGTGGGTGGGGGGGGGGGTCTACGTTCATCTTAATTGTTATAATTTTTCCGATTTTTTCATCATTTCATATAATTTGCCTGTCTTTAGGAATCCCTCCTGCCTCATGATAAAAAATTGCGACGTACATGACAAATATGTGCCTACAAATAAAAAAGTGCCAAGTAACAAACATGTTTTAAACAAGGACTGATTAGAATGTTGTGATACCTTTATCTAGTAATTATGAACTTATATAATTATGTTATCTCAAGAAACATTAGCTGGGTTTTTTTTTCGTATGAAAAAAAGAGACAAAACATAAAAAATAAATAAACGCGCATCCTTGGCCAAATTTCGCATTTGTAAGTATAAGGGGTGCTCAGGAAGGTGAATACGATGGTATAATTTTTAAGACATCACACCCCTTTTTGGGGGGTGTTTCTCCCTTAATTCTAATATTATGACAATTTTATCATGCTAATAAGTTTTGATGGCCCAATTTTATAATAATAAATGTTGTATGTTTGTTATTAAAAGCATAATTATATGCTTTTTTATAATATAATTATATATAATTATAAATATAATTAATATAATTATATGCGTTATTATAAATGTTGTATTAAAAGCATAGTCATTTGACGCATGTGTTTACCATCACGAACAAATCCACTGGGTGGTCTTAGAAGCACGTGCCCCCTCCCCCCAGAAGGTAAATGATTGCATTAATTACAGGATTGGGGGGCGAAAATACCGGTGGGCAAGCCATGTTTTTATTAGTGCTCCCCCAATCGTTAATTCTGGATCCACCCTTGGTTACCATAGTTCCGTTTGTTCAAGTAGCTGAGTAATTCTACTTCATTTTGACGTAGTATATTAAGTGGTCGTAGCATAGATAGCAGTTAAAGCTGTCTACCATGAGGAAAAAGCTCAGGGGATTTGATTTTCCAACTGGACTGCGAACTTACCCACAATGCGGTATTTAGAGGAATGGACTGGGACACTTTCTTTGAATTTAAGATTTCTATGATAGTTGTAATGATGAGCTACTACTAGGTATCCTTAAATCAACGTCCCCTAGATGCATAATGGCAAAAGGTTATCATATTGAAAAAGCTTTAGAGGCCCGTAAATAGGATTTCTTTTACTTAATTACATTAGTTTCTTTTGCTGTTTTTAACTGTATAAGGCTTTATCGCGTTTGAATCACACTTTTATGTATAGGCCTTCTGAAATATTTTTGACCAAAATATGGTCCGACCCCCAACCTTCTATGTTCTTTTTTTAAATAAGTATGGCCATGTAAATGCGATCAACAGATACATATCAGCGCAACGATGTAGAAACAGTTCCTCATATCCCTCTAAGTAGAAATCCCCCTATAAAATTTAAGCTCATTGCCACGAAAAAAGAACTGATCAAGCCCTTCATCGGAAGAATCGTCCAAATTGTATTCATTCAAGGAATACTTACTGTTTTCTATATAGAATAAAAAAAAACACAAGCAGAAAAAAAACCTTAAATAAGTAAAGAACTTACAATGAAATTGCCCGAATAGGTGAAAAATTTCAAAGAACAAACTTGTGTTAAATGAAAACTGATTTCTGTGTGTAATTATCCTTATCTAAAATCCCCATAATGCACCGATAACTCGACACAGAGTTTGCTCTACAATAAATGTAAATACAGAATCATTTAGAATTTACAATCTACTTAATTGGTTAAAATTTATCTTAGGTTAACTCTTTGACAATCAACTAATAACTTCAATTTTTTGAAGCGTGACAAGCTAGTACGTACACAAGAGTCGTAGGCCTCCCCCTCACCCCAGGTTTTCAAAAGTTTGGGTTCCATAATGTCTTATGCTGCTTATGAAATTCGTCCATTTTTTCCGTTTTTAATCTACCCTATCCTTCGCAAAAAATGTTATATATTCGGGCCTGGTGGAAAGACATGGCAAAAGTTGTAGAAAAAACAATTCAAAAAATATTCATAAACACTCCAAGCGTTAGCTCTTCACACGAAAGACAACAAAGAGATACGATTTGTTAACAAAGCAGTTTCTTTGAAATCCTATTCCCCGCATGCTTCGCTTTTTATGAAGAGCTCTTACAATATTTCAATTACCCCTCTTCAACAGGACATAATTAAGGGGCTCAGTAGCAAAATCGAATATAACACATACGACAGAACAATCGAAAAGAAGATAAATTGTTAGTTCTAGTCACTGAATATAGATAATATAATATCTATATACAGTCTATTATTTATATACTGTGGTTCTAATTATAATGGAATAATCTTCTGATGGACAAAATGTTACTGATCTGTTATATTTGCTTGTGCTGGAGGGTATGTTTCGGCACATTTTAATATTGGTCATTTTGGATTCTAAATAAATGTACTCAAAGGGGCATACGATTTTTTCTCATTGTGAGGTGATTTTTTATTAGTAGGAAAATTCGAATTGAGCGTACAGCATTACAAGTCATTTTTTATGCTACAACAACCAAAAAAAGAGTATAAAGAGGGTTAGATATTTTGCCAGCTACGCCCACATAGGTAAAAATCAAAAGTGTTGCTTCACAGAAAATACTGTGGGTAATATCCACACGTATGAACGACAAAACCTGTGGTTTTTTTTATCACAGTCCACCAGGGTACACACGTACAAACGTAGCAAAACATAGGGGACTACTTGTAAAAAAAAAATCTTTAACAACATTTCGTCCTCTTTATTGGCTTAAAATTTCACAGATACAGACTAATCAGGTGGAATTTTCCTTTTCGTTCTTTTTACTGGCTTACGGTTTCACACATGAATACAGGAAAACCAACCAGGTTTCAAAAATGAGGAATTATTCTGTGTCCCTTCTGACATACACCTAAGAATCAATGTGATTGGCTTACTAAAATGCATCAGAGACGTAACACAACGAAAGCATACTTTTACCACAAAACTACAAGAAATTCGTCTCTCTTTCTCCCTTTGGTGTAACCAAACCACAAAATTCATACCCATATTCATGCAGTAGAAACCGGAAAGATATCATACGATGTTGTACGTTTTGGAATACCAGCGAGTTTGACTACCAGCGTAGTCAAAACAAAGTGTAGCATCGGCAACAGGCGCATCATGAGTGGCAACAGGCAACAGCATCGGCAACAGGCGCAATTCTTTAGCTCATATTGATCACCAGGTCGCATTATAGGGTAATTCTTTCGGGGTGACCGTTTCAGATGGACCACCAGCTTGCTTACATAAATTGTCCTCTTGTCTTGAAAAACTGTGACATAAGCAAAGAAAATTTCTCAGGAGGAGATGAGCGGATGAACTTACACCAAATAGTCATTGACACCCATTCAAATTTGACCTTAAAAGATGACAGTAGGTCTTCAAAGGTGTGGCGGCATGCCATAAAATCCCCTGTTCTGAATTCTAAGAAATGATGCTAAATGAGTTCCGGGGATCTCGCTATAGGTAGCCATAGTCAGCCACAGGAACAAAACAGGACTTCTGTATGATATTGTGTTATCATAGGCAGCGCGATCGCGCTGCCTAAGTAAAGAACTATGTGGGCACAATGTATTATTATTATTATTTTTTCCTCCATACCCGGGCACTTTGTATCGAAGGGGTTGTCGTAGAAACTTCAAGAAGGGCTCAACGATTGGAAATTGGAGTAGCTAGTGCCCTTTTTAATAGTCGAAAGTGATTGGAGGGCAACTAACCCCCCCCCCAAAACCGTCATTCCCTAAAACACATCCAACCAAAAGTTTCACATAACAATTTTTTTTAGAGGAGCTAATTTTCGGGTGTAAAACATCTTTTTGAGGAGGACACTCCCCCTTAACCCTCGGGGCAAGGTTTTTAAGTTATGCCCTGAGGGCATATATAAACGATGTTGACAAAATGTATCATTTATTATTTTTTCCTTTAGAGCAGGGCAATTCGTATCGAAGAAATTGTCGTAGAAACTTCGAAAAGGGATCATTCAATTGGAAATTGAAGTGGCTTAGGCCTTTTTTAATAGTCAACAATGATTGGAAGGCAACTAACACCCCTTCCACGCCCACCATTTCCCGAAACACATCCAATCAAAATTTTGAGATAACCATTTCGTTCAGCGTATTTAATTTCCAGTCAGAAATTATTTTTTTGAAGAGGGCACTCCCCCACAGCCTTCAGGGCAAGGGTGGTAATTTATGCCCTGGGGACATATAAGGTTTTTATAGAAGGCGTCGTCGTAGTAACTTCAAAAAAGGCTCATTCAATTGCAAATTCTAAGGGATAGTGCCCTTTTTAATAGTTAAAGTGATTGGAGGGCAACTTGCCGCCCCCCCCAACACCAACCATTCTCCCAAGCACATCCAATCAAAATTTTGAGATAGCCATTTTGTTCAGCGTAGTTGATTTCCAGATAGAAATTATTTTTTTTGAGGAGGAAACTCCCCCACGACCGTTAGGGCAACGGTTGTAAGTTATGCTCTGGTGGCATTTTAGATTTATATGGAAGGCGTGGTCGTAAAAAAGAAGTCTTAATCGATTGGAAATTCAAGGACAAGTGGCTTCTTCAATAGTCAAAAGTGATTGGATGGCAAACTAACCCCCCTCTCACGCCCACCTTTTCCCCAAAACACATCCAATCAAAATTTTGAGATAGTCATTTTATTCAACGTAGTTTTAAGCTCTGTAAATTAGGTCTTTGAGGATGACAACCCCCTCACAGCCCTCAGGACAAGTTTTGTAGGTTAAGACCAGTAGCCACATGAGGTTTTTATATAATTAGTTATCGTAGAAACATCAAACAGGGTCCTTTCAGAAATGTGTCGCACTAACTATTGCCCTTTTAAACTGTCAAAAGCGATGGAAAGGCTAGAAACCCCCCTTCCACGCTCACCATTTCTCCGAGCACATCCAATCAAAATGTCGGGATGGCCATTTTTGCGTCATACAGTTTATAGGTCAGACTGGAAATCGTCTCTTTCAGCTGGGCAATCCTACCGGTGTCTTTAGATCAAGGTTTATAAGTTATTCCCTGTAGGCATAGAAGTTTTTATTGAAATCTTTGTCGTAGAAACTTGAAAAAGGCCTCATTCGATTGGACATTCAAAGGTCTAGTGCCCTTTTTAATAGTCGAAGAGGATTTGAGGGCAACTAGCCCCCCTCTCTTGGCCACCTTTTCCCCAAACACATCCAATCAAAATTTTTAGATAGCCATTTCGTTCAGTGTTGTGGATTTCCAGATAGAAATTATGTTTTTGAGGAGGACACTTCCCCACAGCCCTCAGGGCAAGGGTTGTAAACTACTATAAATCAGCATCGATAAATAAATGAAACCCAAAACGAACAGAAATTACAATAAATAACCGAGTCAAACTCAAAACGAGCAGAAATTAACATAAGTTGGGCGCAAAACCCCTATGCCTTCCTAAGGCTAGAAAAAAATTTGCACTGTACTGAAAAAAATATATATGTTTTTATTTTTATAACTTTAATAAATCAAATAACATTGATATTTCGATTACTAAATATCAGTATATGTATATTAAACTGACAATGTACACTTATTTGTATTTTTTCAGTAAAGAGCAAATTTTGTTCTGGCCTTGGGAAGGCATAGCGGTTTTGCGCCCAACTTATGTTAATTTCAGCTGGTTTTGAGTTTGACTCGGTTAATTATTGTTCTGTTCGTTTTGGGTTTCATTTATTTATCGATGCTGATTTGTGGTAGTTTCGGGCTTGGTAGATTATTTGATTTTTTTTTGCTAATTTTTTGTTTAATGTAGTTCTTTACTTTTCTTTGAAAAACTTATTTTGTGGAAAAGGTTTGTTTAATTAATTACCACTAAAAGTCTTATTGGGCCAGGATTAGAGGGATTCATTCTTAAAAATATTCAGGGTGACGGCATGGGATCTTGATAAGGAGAAAAGCAACGCTCATTTTTATACTGCATTAAAGTTGACTGTCAAAGCATCGGAACAATATTTGATATTTCTCAATATTCAATAGATCTACTTGAAGGGATGGGAAAATGTTAATACAGCTGTCATCCTTTGAAATAGCTCCATGAGCTGTCGTGTCTCGGAAAAGCTCCATAGAGGCTTAGCAATGACATCCGCCATTTAAATAAGAAAAGTATATACAGAAAAGGATATATAATATAAGAAAAGGATTGGGTCGCACGATGCTGCCTTGGGAAACTCCAGTTGGCACCAGATAAATACAAGATGCAAAACCATCATGGATAGCCCACTCTTTCTAAATGAGTAGATTTTATTGGGACGTCGAAAGACAGTCACTCGAGTCCTGAGCTACCAATCCGTCTCTGATGCTGAACAATAAGGCAATCCAGTGCTGACTGTCACCGTCAGAATTCCACACTGTTGACCACTTAAAAGCTTATTTCATTCCAGGTACTAGTAAAGTCTTTTATATTATGCTGAAAATACACTCGGTAAACTTGCCAAATGCAAGAGAGGATCCAATAACAGTTAACCGTCACATTTTGGAAAGCCACTGTTTAACATTTCAAACCACTATAATCAAGGGCCTCAATTGGAGGGGGAGGGGCAAGGTAGGGCAATTACTCCCAATAATTTTTTGGCCACCGCACCTGGATTTAGAAACATACATTTTGGGATTTTCACTGAAAAAATAGAAAAACAAAATCCCCCCCAGATTTAAAGAAAAACCTTCCAACATTTTTGTAAATTGACACCATTAATAATAATAAATTTTTCATTCCAAAGCTGTCTGCTACAGTGGGAAAACCCCAAACACAGCACTTTTTTAACCATCACAACTTAGTCTGGTGCAATAATCAAATTACCAATATCAATAATTACCAATAATTACCAATATCAAAATAATACAATAATTACCAATATCAAAATAATCAATAATTCAAAATGACCAAAAATTATATTTAAGAGCAGACCTTAAAGCAGTCAGAGTAAGATTGTTATTGCTTTTTGACAGCATGACAATCATCGGCATGGCCGGTATAAACTTTTCAAACATAAAAACGAATATACAGTTCTCCGAGAACGTCAAATTAAAAATAGATCTCTCCCAGTCGACATCACATTACAACTGTTTTTATCCATCCACTTTTGACGTCTCGGGAAACATCACCTAACTCTTTTTTTACCAATTGTGAAATTTGACTCTTGAATTAGACACCACGGAAGAAGCAGAAAGACGCAAAGCGAAAATTTGTCACAAGTAAAGATTGCCGAGAATAAACAAGTAAAACATCAACAGTGCGCTTCAGCGAGATAGGTCATAGACAAAAGACGTCCACATAATACAGACGTCCAACTGGCCTACGCTGCAATGTTAAAAAAGAATATGATTTTAAAGCGTGTCTGGACTCTGGAAGCTATTCATAATGGCAGTCATTAATGGTCATAATGACAGTGTGTGTTTGGAAGACAGTGTTGTCATGTTCATTAAACGATAAATCTATAGAAGCAATTAATTCATGAAACGGCAAAATCCCATGAACGTTGGAGTCTAAATAAAATTAATACTGCTATTATAGTATTGCAAAAACATAGAAATATCCTCGAAAACCAACATTGGCCAAAATTAAAAGTTTGTATTTCATATTAACGTTCGTGTGTTTATGAAAGTTTCGGTTTCGAACAATATTACGAGAGATCGATATGTAATCAGAACCCCCCCCCCCCCAAAAAAAAATGAAAATCTGGGATGGCGGAGGCATTGATCCAGGCCGCCAGTGGAAAGTGTATGCAGTCATTTTAGTGCCAAATTCAAATTGTTACACTCAACTTTCACAACCTACAAGTGTGATTTTTTGTTTTAATCAATAAATTCATGATACAAATGATATTTTGAAGACTTTCCAGAATCATAGCTCAGACTCAATTAATAATACTGATAAACTCATCATGACAAGAGGCGTCGTCAATTTTCACGTAACTTGCTTTCCCTGTCGATGTTTGCGATAAATTTCACTAGGTAACAAATTTTCATTTGGAAATGGGAATTTTTACTATAATTGTACCAAAGCCCTTTTTTACCATAAAATAAGGGCTTGTCGCGAATGATCCCCTTTTAGCAACGATGGTGACCTATATAAAGCTTGGCAATATCAAGGTAAAACGGCAGGAAAACAGCATAAACATTAAGAGATTAACTTATGGCAGATCAGATCATGATTACCGAATGGAAAAGGGATAATATCCCTTAAAACCACATTCCTCAGAATCCTCACCAAAAGTAATTCAAATAAATTTTACTGGTTAGTTTCAAACTCAAGGAATGGAAATGAATAGAATGAATAGAAATATAATAGAATATATTAGAATAATAGGATAGGAAAATAGAATAATAGATAGAATAATAGAAACATACTTTTTAGGTATTTTCACTGAAAAATAGAAAAACAAAATCCACCCCTAGATTAAAAAAAAAAACTCCCCCCATATTTGTAAACTGAAACCCTTGATAATAATGCTGTCTGCTATAGTGAGAAAACCCCAAACACAGCACTTTTTTAACCATCACAAGTTAGTCTGGTGCAATAATCCGTAATACACCTGACTTAAATCAAATAATAATAATAGAATAATAGAAAAATAGAATAGAAATAGAATAGAAATGAATAGAAAAAAAACTCTGGCCCGTCGAAAAAGGATCAACAATGAAAAATATTTTTCACATTCACCATACAAAGAAAACATGATGTAAATTCTGAGCTTGTTGAACTATTAATCATAATTTTCTATTTCATTATTTGCACTCAACTTGTTTTTAATCGTTTTTTAAATTAAAATATTATGTGCCGAGAACAACAGGGAAAAAAAATTACAACAGGAGTTGCAAAAACTACAGTTTACGTCAAGGGGTGGGAAATCATTTTGACGCAAGTCTTGGAAAAAATATTGGAAATCAATTCATTGCCAGCTAATGTTGTCAACTCACCTATTTTACAATTTAGAATTATCACGTTTTCTTGGAAACATGCAATCTTATTTAAATACAAAATTATCAGATCAATGTCAGCAAATTCATATATTTTACAAAACCTCTAATATCCAAACTTTATAAAGAAGAATTGGCAATCTTTCAACTAAGATTTCAGCCCAGCAAAAAAAAAAAAAATAAAGACAAAAAATGAGCAACGTTTGCAGTCCAAATTTGCAGCATTTTTTCACTAAAATTAAATTAAAGACATTTTTCAAAAAAAAAACATAATTGTTTTTTTAACTAGTGAAATATTTCTTCATTCCATGATAGAGCTATAGAACACAAAACCTACCAAGCAAAAAATACTCGACGAAAAAAGGTAAAAGGGGGCAAATAAAACAACTAGGATTGGTATCTCGAAAGTCCAGATAGCGATCCCCAAGCCGGAGGATTAGTATTCCTGCTTATCCGTATACCTATTCTCGTCGCTCATAAGCATCGAGCTGAGTCAATCCTAAAAGTAATTAAATAATAAAAAACAAGTTTTTTCTACTGAAAGTAAGGAGCAACATTAAAACTTAAAACGAACAGAAATTATTCCGTATATGAAAGGGGCTGTCCCCTACTCAACGCCTCGCTCTTTACGCAAAAGTTTGACTCTTTTTCACCACTCTATTTTTTAAAGCAATTACAAAATTTAGCGGAAAGAGCGAGGCGGTGAGGAGGGGACAGCCCTTTTCATACACGTAATAATTTCTGTTCGTTTAAGTTTTAATGTTGCTAATTACTTTCAGTAAAAAAAACTTATTTCTTATTCAATTTCTGAAATTCAATCCTAAAAACTCAGCATGACTCAGTATCAAACTGAGTCAATCCTAAAAGTAATTGAATAATAAAAAACAAGTTTTTTCTACTGAAAGTAAGGAGCAACATTAAAACTTAAAAACGAACAGCAATTATTCGGTATAAGAAAGGGGCTGTCCCCTCCTCAACGCCTCGCTCTTTACGCTAAAGTTTGACTCTTTGTCACCACTCTATTTTTTAAAGCAATAAAAAACTTTAGCGTAAAGAGCGAGGCGTTGAGGAGGGGACAGCCCTTTTCATACACGTAATAATTTCTGTTCGTTTAAGTTTTAATGTTGCTAATTACTTTCAGTAAAAAAAACTTATTTCTTATTCAATTTCTGAAATTCAATCCTAAAAACTCAGCATGACTCAGTATCGAACTGAGTCAATCCTAAAAGTAATTAAATAATAAAAAACAAGTTTTTTCTACTGAAAGTAAGGAGCAACCTTAGAACTTAAAACGAACAGAAATTATTCGGTATATGAAAGGGGCTGTCCCCTCCTCAACGCCTCGCTCTTTACACTAAAGTTCGACTCTTTTTCACCACTCTAATTTTTAAAACAATTAGACTTTAGCGTAAAGAGCGAGGCGTAGAGGAGGGGACAGCCCTTTTCATACACGTAATAATTTCTGTTCGTTTAAGTTTTAATGTTGCTAATTACTTTCAGTAAAAAAAACTTATTTTTTATTCAATTTCTGAGATTCAATCCCAAAAACTCAGCACGACTCAGTATCGAACTGAGTCAATCCTAAAAGTAATTAAATAATAAAAAACAAGTTTTTTCTACTGAAAGTAAGGAGCAACATTAAACCTTAAAACGAACAACAATTAATCTGTATATGAAAGGGGCTGTCCCCTTCTCAACGCCTCGCTCTATACACTAAAGTTTGACTCTTTTTCACCACTCTACTTTTTAAAACAATAAAAAACTTTAGCGTAAAGAGCGAGGCGTAGAGGAGGGGACAGCCCTTTTTATATACGTAATAATTTCTGTTCGTTTAACTTTTAATGTTGCTAATTACTTTCAGTAGAAAAAACTTAATTTTTATTCAATTTCTGAAATTTTTTCGAAAAATTCCTCCCACGTAAAATTCTTCCACCAGGAAATTACCCCGGACAATTCCATCCTCGCTGCGAATCCCCCCAGAAAATTTCTTGCTTACTATTCCGCATGAAAAATGCTCCTTGGCATAGTTTCATTTAAAGAGAGTGGTCTTTATTTAATTTCTAATCCGTTTTGGGGTCACGAGGGAATCTCCCTGCGCAGACAACATTTGCAGGAAATACCCCCCCCCCCCAATGGAAAGTCTTTGCCGTAGATCATTTTCCCATAAAGAATTTCTCCTGGTGATAATTCCCCCACGGAGAATTTTTCCCATGGGAAATCCCCCCACATAAAAATCCCCCAGAGAATTCCAACTCCACTGAAAATTTCTCCCGGACAATTTCCCCATAGCATCCCCACACGTGAAATGGGGTCGCCAACGAGGAAGGAACACAAATAAAACGAATTTCATACACAAATTCTGGCAAATTTTCCCCGTGTAAAATTTACCCTGGAAAGTTCACCCTCGGAAACTTCCATCCCAACGGGAAATTTCCCCGTAGAAAATCCACCTCCAGAAAATCTTCCCCCGACCCTGAAAAATGTCGGTATACTCCCCTATAACAAATACTATATGTAAACAATGGGTAATTTTAATAACTTGTGACCTTTCCTCCAGTGGTTCTGGGGGATCTTGTCATCTCCAAAGACCTAGCCAATGGACCTTTCAACTATACCGAACAAAGTGGTAATCTCAAAATTTTGATCAGACGACTTTTGGGAAAAGGCGTGGGAGGGGGGCTAGTTGTCTTCCAACTTGTTGATCACCAGAAAAGGGCACTAAAACTTTTAATTTCGTTCCAATGAATCCTCTCGTGATATTCTAGGACTATTGGTTCGATACGATTATCCCTGGGGGAAAAAAACACGCATTTGTGATCTTTCTTCTGGCAAAAAATGCAAGATTCCACATTTTTGCATATAGGAGCTTGGAACCTCTACAGTAAATTTCTCTGATACGCTAAATCTGATAATGTGACTTTTATTAAGATTATTTGACTTTTAGGGTGTGTTTACCCCCTTTTTAAAAAATCCGGCAATTTTAACACTGAACGTAATGAATATTATATATTTGAAATCAACATAATAAGCCAATTCTTTTTATATAAATTTTTAAATCAAAATTCCATTTTTTAGAGTTTCGATTACTATTGACCCGCGTCGCTCCTTACTTATAGTTCGTTACCACGAACTGTTTTTTTTTCTTTTTTTTTACCACGAACTGTTTGGTAAGTGTAACATGGATCATAGTTACCAATATTGAATCAGTGTCGAAGGAATCTTTTACACCTGAAATTTATTCAAAAACGCTTTTTTTTCGGTTATAATGGGGCAAAGGCAATGGGGCATTCCCTACAAGGTGCTCTTACTTTCCATGGTATCCGCTACCGGGCAGACCAGATCCGATTCAGGTTCGTGATCACTCGATTTACTCATCCTCCCTAATAGGGATATAAGTTAGAATAACGAAGTGTTGCCCTTTTTATTTACTATTACAGGCTACAAAAGAGGTTATTCAAAGAAGATTCGTTTGTTCATTTGGCTAAAGCCTATAGAAAGAATTTTTTGGCCGAACTGAATAAATTGTTTAAAAAAAAAGCAGATAGTGTGCATTAAATATATATATATATATATATATATATATATATATATATATATATATATATATATATATATATATATATATATATATATATATATATATATATATATATATATATATATATATATATATATATATATATATATATATATATATATATAGGGTTGTCTATATTTTAAGAGGGTTGTCAATACTTGTGTGGTTATTCAGATTTGTTACAATTTTATTCTCGTCTAATTCTGGTGCTGACAAAAAAAAGTGTCGATATAAACCATGGTAGTAGACAAAACGGCCAGATGGGGCGCATTTGCGCCATTTTGGTGTTTGTTTTTTGTTTGTTTGTTTTTTTTCTTGAGGCGGTTGTGCATTATATTCGTCGCATTCTCTTTTTTTTTGGGGGGGGGGTCGTCATTCGGTGCATTTTCACTAGAAAAACGGAGCTTTCGGCTTTTATTTTCACTCTTATTTGGCGCAACTTTAAACGAAACCTCTGGTAACTCTGGTAGCAGAGCATTTCCAATAACCAAATAAATAGAAACATATATTCAAGTAAAACTTTTATAGAGCTATTTATTTGACTTTATCAAGTAAATAGCAAAGAAAACAATAGTGGACAAAAAATTCAACGTTTTTCAATGAACGTGCTATCATGTCAAAGAAATTAAAATCTATCTGTCATGACAGTAAACCCAATCACTTTCCCTTTTCATCGCTAGCAGCACTATTTACATAACTCTCACTATAGTTGATAAAGTGAAAGCCGTTAACAATGTTATTTGGTGTAATCCCAGACTCTAGACAGGATACGCGGGCGCTAATATGTATACTGATCCGCGAGAGGGCCTACAACAGAAATATAACAAGCTGTTAAATAGGTGACCATGTATTTTAAACCTAAGCCATGATTTTTTTTAACCCACGGTCATCGTGTTACGGTAATGGGGGGGGGGGGTATATTCTTCAACTCTTCCCATATCCCTCGGAATTTTGGGAGAGAATATAGCAAAATCTACAAAAATCCGGAACAAGGGGGCTTAAAAATGTATTTCCTGAAGAAAATCCCCCCCCAAAAAAAACACCGTTGTCCCCTTGCTTTAGTTGCATGCACTTTTGATTGTAACGCCAACAGGTGTGAATAACCAGTGGTTTACAAAACTAACAACATTAATTTTTTTTTTTTTTTGCAAAACAGTTCACAGCTGCGCAAACTTGTGGATAAGGCAAAAATATTCAATAAATTGAAACCCCTTACAGCTGTTTTGAGGGTCAAGATGGGCCGAAACAACCCCTCTCCAACCAACAAAAATTACAAAGTTAGGCCTAAATTCATGTTCTCATGTTTCCATCCTCCTCCCCAGGAAAAACACTAAAAAGGTCGGGCATTAGTCTAGCTGTGGAAATACCAAACATACAATTAGTTTATTTGTGTGTTTTACGGCTGGATGGTGCCCTAGTAGACTCCACAAAAGTCATGGCTTACTTGTGAAAATTACTGTCAAATTTACATTTGCACTTCACTTTGAAGACTAGAGCAAGAGGGAGGGGTTCCTAAATTATCCCCTACATGTGCGTAATTTTGCTAGTATTTTTACAACCAAAGTACACTTACAACCAAAAGATTGAGCACTTGAAGTTTGTGTTCCCCCTGACATGGGGAAACGTATGGGGGAAGGCGGACACCCCTCCTTATTATTTTCAGTCAGTCTGGTCTGTAGTCCTTCAGTATATTGACACAGACACTTAACGAGAGATTAAAAAAAATTAATTAATATGGCTTCTGAATACGATATCTAGACGTTTCCCTCGCCCCCCCCCTCCAATCTTTATAAAAATTATTTTTTTTTGGGTACTTTAATTGTAAATTGCCTTTTATTAGTATTTTCGTTGAAAAAAAAAAACGAAAAAAAACAATATCTCCCCTCAATAGATTTCGAAAAATAAAATTTTATTATTTATACATTTACAATTTATCTAATGATGGAAACATATGAAGTAAAATCAATAGATGAAAATCAATTTTGATCGATAAAAAATTCAGTCAGTAAAATGAACCAGTCAATCGGTAATGCCCATCCCCCCCCCCAATATTTTGGCCAGTGACGCCTCTGCCCACTGAAACATGTGATTTAGCGACAATCCTAGTGCTGTAACGTACACCAAAACGACAAAATACTTGTATCGTTTGGCTCACTAATTTTAGATCTATCCATTTACCAAGTCAGAACTGTGATATTATTTCTATAGTCATCATTTCTATTCTCGCATACTTTTCGTCAAGTTGAAACCCATTTATATGGATAAATATATAGGCTATATAATATATAAATATATAGGCTATATATATATATATATATATATATATATATATATATATATATATATATATATATATATATATATATATATATATATATATAAATTAAAGCAAATTTTAGAAATATAATTCGGTAGAAGGATAAAACTAAATCTCAGCTATAGAATAGCAAAATCGTCGTCTTACGTTGAAACATCCAAACCGTAGGACATAAAATACCAAAAACAAGCACAGGGAACAAAACTCAAATAACCAAAATGCAAAACCGTAAAAAATTACCTATTTAAAATAAAAATCCAAACGAAAGATCACTTGTAATAACTCCTCAAAGAAAATAAAAATCCAGGACACCTTTTAGTAAACCTTCCACACTCAATCCCTGAACTGTAATTACATAAATTAACAACGATGGTTCACATGGGACAAAACCAACAAGAGAACACTTCCGCTCTCTTTCAGGGAAGGTCTCTTTGCCCTAGGAATAGTCCCAGTTCATGCCATCATGGCGGGAGTGATACGCAAGCGTGGCAGTTCCCTATTGAACCGCTAGGAAACAAAAATAGGACTGCATTCGCAAAAGTTTTTAGCTAAACACAGGTTTCATACGAAATCAAATGAATAAATGCTATCTACATCAGACATCTGAAACGAGAGTAAACCAAAAGAAAAATAAATATAAGTTGAGAATATTCAAAATAATTAACTCACAAAGTTAATATAACCAAACAGGTTGTTGAATTATACAAGCTATGTTACGCAATCAAGGAACCAAAATTGTTCTAATCCACAAATAAAGAATAACGTTTTCAGATGTAAACACCCCAGCATCCAGGGGACCCCCTGCCTAAGGGTCAGATATAATAATAATAATAAGGGTCAGATATAATAATAAGGGTCAGATGTATAATAATAATAATTTATTTATTACCCACTATAAAAAATAAGCGTACTACAACAAGAAAAAAAAAAAAAAAAAAGCAAACTTGCACACTTAACAATTATTTACATAAAACGACGTAAATTATGGTGCGCAGTAAGACCTGTAGATAACGACAGATTTCCCGCAAGCACAGTCACTTTTTCCCGTAAATCAGGGAGGCCGAATCGCGATATTAGATGCCGGTTCGGGAATCACGGAGGGAGGCACACAAGGTACCGAGAAAATGTCCATATGTGTAAAAACATTGATACATATAGACTGGGTCAGGGATAGACTGGCAAAGCAAGAGGGATAAAAGTTCTTTCCTGAGCCATGTCACTTTTGCGCCGGTCAGGCCCAAACGGTATTTTTATGTGCCCTCCTCAGTTTTTTCCCATGTGACTTCTTATGGAAGGGATGGTCGTAGAAACTCCGAAGGAGGTTCATTTCCTTGGAAATTCAAAGTTCTAGTGACCTCTTTTAGAATCGGCAGTGATTGGAGGGCAGCCGACTCCCCCCCCCCTCCGTTCCCTTTTTTCTTCGCAACTTCCGTAACCCATCACGATATCAGATCAAAATTTTTAGACAACCAATTTGCTCAAAATAATCAAAAGGTATAGTAAAAATTCCTTTGGGGATATCATGAACCCCATATACCCTGGGGCAAGGGCCGTAATTTATACCTACTGTTTACATAGATCTTATAGTGGACGGGGGGGGGGGCGTGTTTGATCTTCGGTGTCTGGTTGTCTAAGAACACAGGACTGATTCAATCGAAAACGAGGCCCAACACAGGGCCAAAAAGCTAGATAACTTTTTTTTCAAACGGCTTGAAACTTACATTCATAAGAACCCCCAAAAGTGGGTCAAAAAACGTTTTTGGGGTTGGCTAAAACTTATACCTGAAAGGCATTGGACTAAGAGCACCCATCAAATAGGATATCTGTAATATCCCCAGATCAGATAGAAAGATCTAGCTGAAACTTTCAGGAGGTGTTGGAGGGGAAGGGGTCAAGTAGACCTCAGATTTTAATTAGAGGAAGGGGGAGAGGTAAATCTAAAGACACTATGCAGATTCAAGCTATGAAAAGAGGATATCTGCAATAGTTCGGAAACATCTTGGAGGATACAGTTAAAACTTGCAGGTGGTGTCGGGGGAAGGGGCATGGGATTCCAAATTTTGTGCTGGAGGAGAGAATAAGTGCCAAAACTTATTATTTTTTCTGTTCCACCTAAACTATTTCGTACTATAGCCTAAGCTCCTATGAGGAGCAGAGTCTATTCACGTCTAAGTAGCGAGGTAAATCAAAAGACAATATTTGCTACCAGGTTTTTAAAATAGCGCATCTGCATTACCTCGGGAATGGCTTTGGGTACCTAGTTGAAACTTCCAGGGACCAAGTGGACCTAAAATTTTCACTTGTGGAACTGGGCAGAGTGGAGGGCTAAAAATGCTTCCCTGATCAACTGTATAGGAAGGGCGAAGAATCCACAAAATATCAGTGTTAAGAATATATGAAATTTTGGAACTTTCAGCCTTAATTTTTCAGACCACACATAAATAAAATGTGTAATATGTACCCTAAATGTTTGGTTGCATTCACCTGTCCTCTCACTTTATTCCTCTCACTTTTAATTCCTCTCACTTTAATGCCTTAGGAAAATATGGATCTTTGAACCCATTTTCCTTTGGGAAAAATGCTGGTTCTCCAAAGAGTTAGACTTGTGTATACGCATGTGGGTACGCACATCAGAAGAAATGTCATCAAAAGAAAAAGCAGAACCAATAAAACTTGCCAATCATTATAAAGACACTACAAACAATGTTACAAGGGCTAATGCACATCTTCGTGTCCAAAAAAACTGAAGTCAAATTGATAGAAACAAAATTCAACAAAGTAAAAAGAATTCCAACCCTCAGCAGAAGTCAGTAGATAACAACGAAACTAAAGACCAGAATCGTCGATCTAGCTTGTGAGTTGCGTCAACAACTGACAAAAACAGTACCAATAAAACTTACGATTAGACTCTTATACTGATGAATGTATTCTTCAAGGTGACAGTAAACAATCAGACAAGCAGATTTCTGTGAACCTCCTCAAAAAAGTGCAGCATACGCAACATCAGACGAAAACTTAAATCCTGGTACAACTAAACACGAGATTATTGTACGAATCCTTATAACCATGATAGAACTGAGGCCAAGAAAAAAGAATCAATTGATACCAAAGATAGAAGTAAATGAGCAGACACGTCAAAAATGATACCAACGCTTATTTACCTCCTAATAGATCAAAGAAAACCGAGGAAACTCGAATTCTCAAAAATGAAGAAGAGAATACAGTACCATACGAAAAGCGAGAATCCTGGCGCTATTAGGCATCGTATCCAGAATAGAACTGAAGCCAAGTCAGTAGACACTAGAAATAAAAAAGTATAGAAATATCGAAGAATCAGCAGAAGTCAGGAGATTGCAAGGCAATTAACAATCATAATCAGTCCCCAAGGAAGGCAGTTAGGCAGTCGAGTAGGGAAAATATTATTTACAAAACGTATAGTAAACGAGAAGCAGGGGAATACTTATATCTTTGTAAACGAGAAGCAGGCGAATGAAGCACTCATTACAGAAAATATTCATACAGATGACATGAATCTTGTCGGTTCTGCGAACAAGACCGTTATCACAAAGGCGACTGTTGTTACTATGATTTTATTCAGTCACTTGAGTATTTCACTATCTAATCTGCAAAATACAACACATAGAGTCTGGTGCTACTATTATCATGATCCTGCTTTGACTGAGCAGCCGAGTACGGAAAATAGTGTTTCCAGAATGGAGAGACACGATCCTTTTCGAAAAGACAAAGACCAATCAGCTGAGCTCAAACGTGAAAGAAAACGACCACTCACTTAAAAAGGCTGTCAATGTTTATTCTCCTCCTCAGGCGTAAAAAGGGGAGGAATACAAATTCACAATAGAAACCATTCATACTACAGGCGTGAACCATATCCTTTCTATGAACATGGCCATTGTTGCAAAGGTGCTAATTGCTACTATTACCATGATACTCCCTTAAAAACTGGGTCAAGTACATATTATCAGTCTTCTAGTTATCAGAGTCAGGGAAAAACTCCGAAAACGAGTGGCGCTTCGCATAGGATATCTAGATTGAAGAGAAGACAAGAAAACCGCCATCTTTAATGTTGAGGACAAATTTTGACCGCTTTTTTCGGAAGAAGGACATAAATTCTTCAAAAAATCCCATTTCTTTTTTTAATAGAAAAGAGAGAAAAAGTATTCGGATTAATCTTTCGATCAATCGTACTTAACAGGAGAAAAAAAAACTATTGTTTTTTTATTACAATGTAGTTTTTGTTATGGACACTTACTATTATACATATTTTTTCGCTATCATAATAATGTTTCTTTTATTTTGTTTATAAAAGGAATGACAATGTGGTCTGCGAAATTATGCATTTAAGATACTACAAAAACTGTAAATACGACCGAGATTGATACGATCGGTCAGAATTTAGTAAAATTTGCCTTAAAATTTACCCTAGCCCAAAATATTAAGGTAAGTAGTAAGTAGGTAAGCAGCTAATACTCAAGATTGGGTAAGTAATAACAGAAATCGTATCAATCGCATTTACCTAACACTAAACGTTATTTGAAAAAAGATAATTTTGTATGTTTCATCCTGGTTTGCTAAAGCGGTGATGAAAGATTTTGATCAGGCACATACACAGGAATTTATTAGGGGGATGGAGTATTCGTCAAAACAGTAAACAAACGGTATATTACTAAAAACTAGTGCAATATTTGGTGGAAGGCTCAAATCCCCCCCAGGACCTATTTTAATATCCTTGTAGTAGTACACTTAAAAATTCAGTTATTTATGTCATATACACAGGACCGTAATCAGGATTTTTTTTGGGGGGATGGGTATTTTTTTTGGGTGGTTTTTAACAAAAGCACTTTAAAAAAGCATCAAAAATTTGTTTGTATGCTTTTTTGTTACGTTTTACGAGTCGGACAAACATTTCAAGGGGGAGGTTCAAACCCAATTCCTGGATACGGCCTTGCATATAACGTAAAAAGACAGTCACTACAGTATGGCTAAATAAAGATTGAAAGTTATCATAAATTAACATGATCATTCATGTTCTGGAATAACTCTACTATAAATAATACCTTTTCTTTCCGTGATATTATTCTATCTTAATTTAAAGATTGAATTTTCGCATGAATTAGTTTCCGGGTTTAACAGGCTTCAAGGCAATGTGACATGTGCCTCTAAATATAAAAAGAATCACGATTACTAGAAAACTTGACTCTAGAAACTAGACTCAGTCCTCTAAGAAGAAAGGATACACAAACCCTTGGAAAAAGTCAATCAAAGAGGAAACAGAAACAGGCGCGATTTCCTCCTTGTGTAATTCCACTGGCTTCTACCACCAGTAATACCAACTCGTATTATAAAACTAAGTCGCATAGACTGGAAATAAATGAATGTGAAGTGGTGATGCTGGGTAACGAAAAGATGGATAAAGTAGATAATTTCACTTAACTAGGTGGTATTACTAGTAAAGATAGTAGGTGCAGGGAAGATGTTTCTAGTAGAACAGTCAAAATCCAGGGTGTTTTTTTTTACAAGTTGAAAAAAAAGGTTGGCAGAATAGGAAGACGAGTCTGAGAACCAAGACTAGAACATTGGAAGCTACAATGGTGACAGTGGTCCAGTATGGTTCTGAAACGTGGGCATTTCGAAAGGCGGAGGAGGATTTAAAAGATTCTTTTTTCGGAGGATATGTCTACGGATTCTTTTGTGTACCCATCTGACAGATCGTATTTAAAACAATAAGTTATGCAAAAAATGTGGTTCTATCACGCTTTCTAGGGCTATAATGAGAGAAAGGTTGACAGGAATAGGTCACTTTCTGCGAACGAAGGATGACAAATTGTCAAAGATAGTCCTTTACAGCTAACTATCTAGGGCCAAACGAAAAGGTAGTCCCGGGATGGAGTGGGAAGAGGTCGTAAGACACGATTTAAAAGAAATTGGGACTTCTTTGGGAGGGTGTAAAGAGGGAAGCTTCGAATAGATTGGGATGGAGGAGCGTGCGTAGATTTGTTGGTCTAAAGCAGCTTGGTGTTGCAGTGATTTAGAAGTAGTGATAATATTATCAATATTAGGACCGAAATTCTTTAGGTTGTTGTTGTTAAGCCTTTATTTAAAAAAAAATAAAGGGTATTTATTAAACTTCCAAAATAATTGCCAAAACCGTTTGATAAGCTACTCTCAAAGATAGGATCAGTCAGGCAATGTATGCTCGACTAGACTTTGATTGTTTAGATTACCTCACTGGTTCTCCCACTGAGAACAGCTTAGTAAAAAAGAATTGGCAATTATCTTAGAGGTATGAAAACGCCCAGACTTCGACCAGACCAGACTTCGATCCTTCAGATTACCTCCTTGGTCCTCGCATTGAGAACAGCTTAGCAAAAAGATTTGGTAATTATCTTAGAGGTATGAAAACGTCTGATACAACCTTTATACGTTACAGCGCCAGGGGTTGAACCCACTTTACTGGCTACTCGACTGTTTTCTTCATATTTGTAATTGCTTCAACTGTAATTGCAAAGTTGTCCTTCATTACAAATACACAACATTTCAGGCAATAAAAACAAATGAGGAAATGAGGCTAATTTGGGATAATCTCATAATCTTCAGATGCGTTAGGGGGGGGGGGGCATCAGACTCACAATTGTAACAACTGTATTTTAAGGTTTTTTTATTATTTCAAGGTTATGATAATGTAGCCGCTAACGATGATGTTTTCTCCACTAATGATGATTGTAAAATAAGAATATTCAGAAACTGTTATGTTGTTCTACTAGCTTGAAAAAGCTGACTGCTATTACTTTTGTTTCTTCGTATGGACGCTGGAGAGATACAGTAGTAGTCGCAGTTCAATGGGCTCATGTCGATAATTTGGATGACCGGGGGGGAGGGGAGAATCCCTGACAGGACTAATAAAAAAAATGTATCTTTCACCCATTAAAAATTGTTTCCTTTAAATAATATTGCATAAGCCTTAACCTGGAGGATACGGCTCAAAATTTCAAAAATCTGCATTAGTATTGACAAACTTAAAATAATCGCAAAACATTAGCCTGTTTTTATGAATTATTTTTAAAAAACACATGTTATTCTAACAAAACTAGTATCTCCAAGTTGGAAGATTTGTTTTTACCATGTCTAATGAATTCTTTTCTTTTCTTCAAAAGTAATGATAAGAGGAAGAACTGATGCAAATACAGCCCTTCTGCAGCAACTACTCCAAATAATTGAACTCTTAGAAATAAAAACAGTTATTTCATAGGTGAGGATCCTCAACTCAAAAGCAAAGATGAACCTTGGTTAGAAAAGAAATATTCCTCAGCAACAGCTAAAATAAAATCATAAAATGTACGGTATAATAATCAACAAAATAAAATTAGATTACTGAACTTGAATAAATATTAAAGACTGTTCCATGGAATTTTCTTCAAAAGAAGAGATGGATGAATTTGAGCAGATAATTTTTAGTGGGAAATTTTTCAAGACATGCCCAACCATTTGATTGATCCCAATTAAATTTTTATGCAAAGCTGGCGAGTAGCTTTTGTTCTAAAATTCGCGCAAAAACATTCCATGCCATTTCTAACTTTTGCATCAACAACCTTTGTGATCCTCGGGCACGTACGTAGGATTTTGTGTTGTTTTTTTTGGGGGGGGGGAAGATTATAAACAACACATTTTATTTTATAATTTGAATCAGAAGCACCCAGAAATTTAGAATCAGAAGCACCCAGAAATTTGGGAAGTTTTTAAGATTTCGGGGCACGTTGATTTTGAATTGAATTTATCAAGTATTTTGGGCAATAGGTTGCATCAAGACTGGGCTGGGTAATTGTAGACAGAGAAAAGCCAAGACAGATAGTCCAAGTAATTGAGAGGCAAATGTTTAAATGGCTCGGGCACGGGTAAATAGCAGGAGTATGAATGACTCTCTTATTGGACACATACTTGTCAGGCCCTCCTGAACAATAAGTTTTATTTGATAATTGAATCTGAAGCACAGAGAAATCCAATAAATTTTATAATTTGAGGAGGCAGACCCCGAGGCCAATCCTTTCATCTGCGCACACCCCTAGTGATCCTGATACGAATCAAAATTATTTTAGGAAGTAATCAGACCAAAATCTCACTTCATTTTCTATACAAAGTTTACTCACCAGATCCATATCAATTACAGATTAGAGCCAGTGGCGCCAATTTTGTCGTTTTCTTTCAATTTTGTCAATGAAAATACCAAAAAAGTCACTTTTCAATAAAAAATACAAAAAAAGGTATCTTCGAAATCTTGGGGGGGGGGGTAATATCTCCCATCCTCCCTCCAATTTCCCCCACTTATTTGAATCTGCCAATCGATCTGACAGGGTTGACAACCATAGGTAATATGGTTTTAAAAAAAAGTCATATATACTGTCATATTTGAAAGTCATAAAAAAAAATGCAGAGAATATGTAACTCAAAAGGTGTTATGTTAAAAATTTAATAATAAGAATAAATTTATTGAATAATAATAAATAAAAAACAGAACAAAAATTCAAAATTTAATAGAATACGTCATATAATGCCTCTTATATTACACAGGCGATGTGCGTGTTAAGTTACATAAAATTCAAGCATTTCTTGAAAGAAAAATCACAGTTACCAATATATTTTTTCAACTGCAATTCTTGTCTTGTTCTCAAGTATAATCAATTCATTTAAAGTAACAATCATAATTTCAAATTTATGCCAATGTTGCCTAAATTCTCTAAGCAGTCTTGAAGCCAAAATTAGTCACGCTCAATCTCATAACTAGGAAAGTATATTCACTGTCAGGTTACTTTCTAAATTAGGCAATCGATTAATCTTAAATGATGCTTCTACTGTCAGCCAGAGTCTATTAATGAATAACTAATGAAACTGAAGACTTTGATTAAATATAGGGAGTTCATAAAAAATAATGAGGCCCATAATATATGCAGATAAGGAGGGGGGTTTACCCCCACCGTAGGAACTACTTAAAACATGCAACATTCAAGCTTTTTTTTCAGAGGGCCAGCATCATCAAAATCTGCCCCCTCCCCCGAAAAAAAGGCAGTATATAAAGAAGACACACAGACATCATCAAACTCCAACCATGTAAGGGAAATCAAATAGGAATATGTTAGTTTCCCTCCCTCTCCTAGACTTAAAAAAATATTCTTGTACCATCATGAGAATTATAGAAAGGGAGGAATTCCTCAATGGGTTGATCTAAGGAATTGTTGGGAAAACTTTATAAAAAAAAGAAACAAATCAAAATATATACAAATTGGATGACATGGATAAATAGACTCTTATCACCCCCAAACGTATTAACTAACAAAAATCAATGAGGGGGTCAGGGTATTTGTTAGTTTTATTTTTCAATTTGTCAACAAAAATACCAGAAAAGGGATTTTTTCATAAACACACCCAAAAAAGGCATTTTCTACCATAAGGGATTCAATCCCCCTCCCCCCACTTGAGACCTTGATGGAAACAGAATAATTGTTCAGAAAATACTAAAAATCTGCTCTTAGAATTAAACTTCTTACTTATTTTGATCCCACTGGAAAATCCTCTGTACACCCAAATCCCCAAGCATTCAGACCTGTGTTTAACCAAAATCATTTACAAACTTGAGCTATTATAGGTAAAATAATGGCTTTGCAACACAAAACATGTCACCTTGTCATGCAACATCAGGTTTTCCCCTCTCTGAGAAAAACACAAATTAATAGGAAAACAGTACTTTATAGTTGCAGGGAAATTGTAAGATTACTAAGCTTATGGTTAAACTACTTCTATAAAAACAGATGTTTTGGGTTTGTTTTTTTGCACACCGACCTTTATAAAAAACTGAAAAATAACTATTTATGAAGTTAAACTGCGGACTGAAGTATTTTAGGTAAGCTTGTAACAATGTGGTGATTATGCCTCATGCAAGAACTCAAGTTGAACAGGGCTAATCTAGCTAAGAAGAAAATATTAAAGGCATTCCACAAGGTGGAGGACCATCATTTCTGTGCTGTATCCCCTTCTATAAAACTCAAATTTGGTAACATTATTTCTTATGTTGTTATGTAACTCCCCTATTTTCGCATTTTTCTAAATCTATACCTCTCTGCATCCAAGTTAGATTTGCATGACTGTGTATTGAAGATTATACTTAACTAATAGAAATATGCCATTTTTATCTCAAAATATATTGATAAAGGAGAATTGGTGACAATTTTAGTGATGAAGACCAGTAGTGTCAATTTGCAAAATTTGGGGGGAGGGCAAAATTTATTTTCAATACTGAAGGGGGGGCAAATGTGTCGTTTTTTCAATAGAAATGCCAAAAAAGGACATTTTTCAATGAAAATAACCCCAAAACAAGGTGTTTTTTAAAATCTAGGGTGCAGAGGCAACCCCTTTCCCCCTCCCTTCCAATAGACACCACTGTTGAAGACACTTGTCTTTATTCGTTTGAAAATCAAAAATTCAACAAAAGCAACTTCTGACAATTTTTCAAAATAAAGAAAATGGGGAATAATAAGAAATAGTGTCATCTATATCAAAATTAACCGGCACTAACAGTTTACTTATTCTTCTGGTATTTATAAAGGACTTATATACAAGTTGACTCGTAAAATTAGTTTAGCTTTCTGTCTGATAGTTGCCACAAGCAGAAAGCTCAACCAATATTCATGAGAAGACACATCTGGGCTGCTATTGGAATATTTATGCTACTGCTTTTTAACAACAAATTCAAATTATTGTTTTAAAACACATGGTTTTAAAACAACATAGTTTCACTATTTTCTTTATTTTGTAAATCAATAGCTCCATGAAATGAAATACTATAGATTGCATAAGAATTTTGTTGCAAAAATAATATAATACTAATTAAATTTTTATGTTCTATAACTTAGTATAGAGACTAACAAATTTTGCTTATAAAAAAAAACTGTAAACACATGATTTTCAAACAGTATAACAAGTTAAGTATCTACCATTGACATCAATAGATTCCTCCATACATATGAAGACAAATCCCTTTTATGATTTTATAATCTGATTTTTTATCAATTAAAATTATCAAGTAATAAAAACAAATACAAATGACATCAAAAAGCACTGACATGACATCTTTGCATCTAAAAGCCACCAGTATCAACTGCTTACCACCAGTATCAAGATCTTACTCCTCATCAAAGCAGGAGTAAGCTCTGCTTACTCCTCCTCTACCCCACTTCATTCATTCATCCTACCCCTACTCCAGCTTCACTCATCACACCACATCCCCCACATGAATTTCACACTTCTTTCAAGTTTTTCTATGAGAACTCTTTCCAAATATTTGCTCACTTTACTAGCATTCCACAAATCATTTTGCCAATGATTTGTCTGTTAAAGGTCAGATTTACACCATGCTTCTTGCTCTTTGTCATTGCTGTGTTCCTCAAACCAAAATACATCATTTTGAGAAACAATGTAAGTTGATGACAGCTGAGAAAAACAAAACAATATGTTGCAAGACACAATCAACAGAAACAATACTGCCACATAGAGGTATAAGCAGTAAACCTACTCCTTTATGAAGAAAATGGAAATTAGGGGAAACAAGAAAACAAAAAGTGTCAAAAACTATAAGCTTCAAGAAACATACAGAACCTTCAAGAAACATACAGAAATGTTTCTGTATGTGAATGTTTCAAGAAACCTTCAGAACCTTCAAGAAAAATACAGAAATGAACAGGAAGCATATTATTTTATTTCAGATAGTTTGACAATAAAACATAAAAACATGAATTCAAGAGAAGATAACTCTGAATATTGGGTCCTTTACAGATCCTCAGAGATGATATCTTTTTCTCTTATTTTATTTTAGTAGCACGTTTTTGAACGTCTTCTAGTTCCTCTGACATGTAGGCAGTGTTTTGTGCTTGGGGACCCCAGACAGGACAACAAAATACAAGGATTGGCCTGATGTATGTCGTGTAAGCCAATAAGAGCTGACGATCTGAGAAACCCAGCCTTTGCATACTCGTTAAACTTTGGATTGAGTAGTGTCCTTTGCATACGATATTGTCTACGTGCAGTTTAAATGAGCAATCACTTGTAAAAGTCATACCCAGTATTGTCCGGGACGAAACAGTTGGAAAGGGAACATCTGGTATTGTAATATCTCGTTTGAGCGGGTTGAAACGTAGAACTTTCGATTTCAGCTCGTTCAGTTGCAGGCTATTAGATTTACACTGGTTAACGAAGTCCGAAAAAACTGTTGGTTCAAACTGCTGTTTTGCTAATGCGTTTTCTACTATGTATTTGAGAAGTGAAGACAAGTCGTCAACGAACTTGAAACGCTCCTCAAATTCTGCAAGGATTTTATTGATGACTGCGAAGAATAAAAGGGCAGCTAGTTTCGTTCTTTGGGGACAGCCACAAGTAAGTTTGGTCCACTCAGAGCGGATATCATCGGCAAATAACGGGTATAGCGATTGCCGTCGCCCTCGTAGAAAATCTCTCACTAATAGCAGCCAGTTTTTTTCCAGCTCTTTTTTTATCTTTTTTATCCAGTTTTTTTTTTATCTCTTTTAGATTTTTCAGTGCAATGAGGTGCTCTATAAGGTCGAATGCTTTCCTGTAGTCTGCCAAAAGTAAATCGATAACACTGTTTGGGCTGTCCAGCCACTCAACAATCAAATGGTACATCTGCACTAGGTATATTGCCGTGCTACTGCCTCGTATACAGCCATATTGGTAAGTGTCTATTGAGGGTGCAATCTGCTGTAATAGGGCACAGTGGATAAAACCTTCGGCCACTTTACCCAAGTTGGGAGTTATGGATATAGGTCTCAGGTGATCGCAGGACTGGGGTGCCTTTACTTTTGGAATGACCTGCACATAGGCAGCTTTCTACAATTTTGGGAACGATTGTTCTGAGAAACACTGATTTTTGATTTATGCCATCGGTTTGGCTAGAAAAGGTGAGTACCCTTTCAGTAGCTTCACAGGGAGTTCACCTGGGTATGTGGCACAGTTGTTACGTAGTCGTTCGATTTCATGGAAGACTGATATTTCGGACACTTCTACAATATCATCGGTACTAGTGTTAGCACTTATACACCTGTGTTAGCATTAATCTTGTTAAAACCAGTTTACCTGTAAATTGAACTGATGGTGACAAAATTAAGATTCAACAAATGCACAGAAAATATATAATATGGGCCATATATTTGGGCAAGCATTGAAAGGATAGGTTAGGTTAAACTGAATTTGCAATGGAAACAACTGTCACATTTGGATTCAGGATAAAATTCTGATTCTAGAAGTAGGCCTAAGTTTGTTTCTTAGCCTCTCTGAATTTTCTGTTAATACAGATATTTACCTTTTTTTTTGGGGGGGGGGAGATTAAAATAACATTAAGTGCTTTTAGGAATAAAATAAGGGTTAAACATGTATTTTCAACATAATTTAGCTAGGATGAAAGTGAAACATCACTTAATGCCTTTTTTGTGCTCTTTCAGAATTCAATAGTAGCTTCTGAAGGAAATTACATTTGAGCCCTTAATGTGGCCTCAAAAGATAAAAATTCCATAGTAACCAAGATTTTAAAAACATGTTTTCACTACCATGTTTCTTTTTAGAAACAAATTTTGAAATGTTGGGTTACTACAAGCTGATTTGAGCCATTTAAGTCCTTTATGGGCTCAAAATGTAATTTCCTCCACAAGCAATTATTGAATTACAAAAGAGCATAAAAAAGACATTAAGGGCTGTATTTTCTTTTGTCCTACCTAAATTAGGCTATGTTGAAAACTGCATATTTACATATATAAGTAAGACCTACACCAAATTCTACTGGCTATTCAGCCCAAGACCCCATACCCACAGTCACTAAATAACAATGAAAACAAGGTAAAATTCTAGTTTAGCTACTTTTTACTACCTTGGAAAGAGGTTAGGCTAGGAAAATGAAAGTTTCCAGCATAGGTCCACAGACTAAAGTATGTCCTGAGAAGGTATTTTTAAGTACCTACCTCCACTCCTTCTCCCTCTAGAGGACAGAGGTAATGTTTATGTTAAAAGACTATCAAGTAGACAAGAAATAAAATTACCTCTACAGTCGGAATTGCATCCTGAATCCAAATTTAACATGCATTATTGTCGGAAATGAACTTTACCTTCACCCCTATATATACCAATTCAGGATATATATTTGCACATTAAGATGGGGTGGGGATACATTTCATTTCCAACACAAATGAATGTTAAATTTGGAACAGTATGCAGTTCTGACTATAGGGGTAAGTTTGTTTCTTAGCTACCTGAATAGTTTGTTAATACAAACATCACCCAAGGGTAGTGACCTGTGATGACCTTTACAAAACTTTGTGTTATGAAAGTGAGACCTTGCAAAACAGATCTTCTGCTTAAATGAAGTACAAGAAAACTGTTTTCAGCTTACCCACTTCAAAAAACAGCGTGGTTGAACACAACAGCAACATTTTAAGAAATTTAAAAATAAATTTCTTGTGAAGTATTGTCTCGATTTATCAGTAGTTGTACCGAAACAATCGTGATCAAAATCCTCCTCAGGGCCAAACTGTGGTGTTCTTTTGTGGATGGTGAAGTTTTCCCCACAGTAGAGTGCAGATAGTCTTGTATCATATTACTATCTTTTCCTGTTTAGCTTAAAGCTTATTCCAATAGGCAATTCAAAGAACTCCCCCTAAAAAAAAGTCCCTCCGGATCCCACCCTAAATACTAATGAAATTGATCCATTTTTACACCATCTTGGCTGGTCAAGCTCTCTGTCACAAAGCTCACACGAAAGCTAAAATTCTGAGAATAGGACAATGATCAGTGTTGGAGCTAATTTCACCATAGATGATAATGGATTTCAAGGGGTCCTTTCTCGGAGCTCCAAAAAAAGGAAAAAAATGTCCCCAATCAAAAGTATTTCCCCTCCTCCTGTCCAAGTTTCTCCTTCCCAAAACTTAGGCATTTACCTCAAAATTACTCCTAATACCCCCTTTGAAATAACAAAGATTACTACAATAAGGCTTGCAATTTTCAAAATGTTAAAATCAATGTTTTCTCTTAACATTCACCATGATGGATCTTGGCTAATAGCTGTCCAAGATCAGAAATCAGCAGATATAATACTTAATCTAAAATCTCTTCTGAATACCCCAATTGATTCATCTAAATGGAACCCAAAACAATCCCCAACAAAAATAGTAGTGTATAATATTCCCCTAGAAATACCAATTCAGGAGTTAAACGAAGGGCTCTCAGATAGGGCTGGTAACACAATCCCTGTAGAAGATGTCACTCAACTGGGTAAACCCAACTCTAATGGATTAAAAACAAGTAGATCTTTCTTATTTACACTGAAGGAAAAAATTAATATCCCAGAAAAGCTATTCCTATTTGGGCAAATCAAACCACACAAGGAATACAAGCCAAAGCCTACCCAGTGTCAGAAGTGTTTGAAACTGGAACACACAACAAATAAATGCAATTCAATTCTCCTAGTCTGTAGTAATTGTAAAGGCTCCCATCCTAAAGATTTGAGAACTTGCAACAACACTCAGCCTACTTGTATTAATTGTAAAGGCCTACATGAATCCACCTATAAATGACGATACTCTGCATATAAAAACGACTACTAAGGGTCTAAAAAGCAAGAGAAAAGGACATTCCATACCCTTTTGCAGCTATGGAAGCAAATGCTGCCCAATCACACCAAATAAAACCCATATTGAAACCAAATAAAACTCTCAAGTCAAACACTCCCAATACATCAAGTACTCCTTACAAAACACCATCCTTTAAGCCCCCTAGCTCACATCTCTATCAGAAAGAAACACCAAGCCAACAAGCCTCCTTGCCTAGTGAGATGAGGTCAGCCTGGCACCCCCTCCCAAAAAGAAAAAAACCAGAAACACTACCAGGAATTAATCCCTTAACTGACAAATTGGATGCACAACCAAACATGCAAACCCCAAATATATGCTTATTCATTCTAAACTGCAATGCACTTCAGGCCATGGATATACAACAACAACAGAAAACAAAAATCATTGCAGAATTGGCAAAAATCTACATCCCTGATGATATGCTCATTCAAGCAAAAAATATCTGGCTCTATTATTAACAAAGCTGAACATTGATATACAGTCAAATACAAATTAAGTCAGCAACACAACACATATCAATACTCCAGTGGAACGTAAGATTACTTACAGAAAACAAGTGAAATGAATTAATATATTTTATGAATAATTATTCTATCAATACTGCTTGCCTCCAGTAAACTCATTTAACCCAAAATCAACAAATTAATTCTGAGATACACTATCATGAAAAAGGATAGATCATCAAAGAGAAAAGGAGGTGGAGTAGCTTTAATAGTTAAAAATAATATAAAATTCTGTGGTATCAACTCTCCAGATTTTGTAAATGATGTTGATGCAATTGGTATCAGTGTTTGGCTGAATAATACAAAAACTTACATATTAAGCTTTTATAACCCTAATGGCCAAACCACAGATGCCATGGATTTCTTCAGCTATATAAGTAATCCTAATATGTTGAAAAATATCATTATTTGTGGAGACTTTAATGCCCACAGCCTTTTGTGGGGGAATAAACCAGCAAATAAAGCTGGTAAGTTCATTGAGCGTATGATTTCAAATAATAATGAATTAGCTGTTGCTACCCCTCCAAACATGAATACATATTTCAACCCCAAAGTGGCAGTTTCTCTACAATTGACCTACAAATTGTGTCTTTAAATATTTTGAATAAAATTTATATAAATAAAATTGATAGTCTATGTACTGACCACTTTGCCATAGTTTGCTCCCTAAACGAACCTGCTGAGACCCTATCACATACCTCCAAATATATCAACACTAAAGCAAATTGGCCTTTGTTCCAAATTAAGCTAAATGATGAAATAACAAGTTTCACCCCTACTTCATATATTTCAAATGCAACAGCTGACACACATGCTAAAGTTTCGGGATCTTTACAAACAAATAAATCTAATCATGCTATACCCTGGACAACACCTAGAAAATCCTTTCCTAAACACATTTCTAAAGAAAGGAGTACAAATGAGTGCCAAAGTAATTCGAAAACAAAAAAGTCAGCTAGGATAATATTCTTAAAAAAAACATCACCTACTACATATTTAAAAAAATTGCAAGCAGAATCTAATCTAAAAAGGACCATAATAAATGCTAAATATAACTACTGGAATAATTTTGCAAATAATCTCTCCAGAGAAACACATCGTCCCCTGAGAGCGGTTTTGTCGTAACTAAGGTTTTCAAAATTCCGAGAAAAACGACTTTGAAAAGTTCACCTTTGCTGGAACTTACACAGTTTTCTTCGCAAATAACCGATTTTCTTCGCAAATACATAAAAAAAGAGAAAAAATAACAAGGAAGGTCTCCCCAATATGAGATGGAAAAGGTAAAATTTTCATTGTCGAAACTTGAAATGAAATACAGATACGACAATCCGCCCTTAACGAAATGGGAGTAAGCTTAGATACGATAAAATGGTGTGGGCTGCCTATTCTTTTCACCATGAAGATACCACAAACGAGTTCTGATGCAGCAATACTATTTGAAAAAGTATAAAAATTAGAAAAAACGTCAGAAACGTTTATTTTTTGTTGAGTTTCTTTGCCAGCCACCGTTTTGCTTCAGTGGAATCCTCCTCTGGACAGGGATCTCGCGTAGACGGAGAGGCTTCCAAACGTTCAGCATCCCCCTTGGCCTTGTAGTACTGTTCAATCTTGGTTTCAAAATACTCCTTGTCTTGGTTGGGGATGAACTTCAAGAGATACTTTACATCTTTGATTTTTGCCTCAGGTAGATCAATCTTTTTGCCACAAAGTTTGGGCAAAACAAGACGTTCAACAACACGGACAGCTGAAGTGTTGGGACACTTTTTAACCGAAGTACATTCTTGTGATATAGTAGCCATTTGCAAGTCTCCAGAGAAGGAAGTTTTGAACTCTCTTAGCGTTATCCTGACAGGACTCAAGTTGTTTTACCTTTGAACACAGTACCAACGAGTACTTGTACAGCTTTGCTGGCTTTTGAAAGTCAAAGAACTTTGACTGGGTCATTTGCAGGACATTAAAAGGATGTATCCTTCTTACTTTCAGTAACTTCCTCACCAGATCTAGTGGGGATAACAAATCAAGATGCTTTAGCCCCCGCTCAATAGTGCTATGTACAGCATCAACCTCCTGTATACTCAAATGACCTGGTTCACAATACTTCATAACCACTTGTTCTAAGCGCGGAAATTTTCTTAGAACATCTTGGATGGCAAAGCTTATAATTGAGTTTTGGTTCTAGGGACACGCAGGAGTCCAACCAAGTAATTAACTGGCAGATATCAGGGTAAGTATCAAGGACTTTTTCCAGTATGGCCACTAGTCCACTAGCTATTTCGTTTGCTCCACGTCCAGCCTCAAACTCGGACCAAATGCAACAGTATACCTCATTGATTTTCTCTCCAGTCCTTCTCTGGAATGAAAGAATTCCCGTGAGGTTGAATGTAGTTATCTTCCTTTTATAGAAAAAGGAAGAAACATTACCCCGGGGCAGTGGAAAAACATTCTCCAGATCAAAACAAAGTAGGGGAATAGATAGGTTTGACATGTCCACGTCACGTTCAATCTCGGTCTGAATTTTACTTTTTACATGAGCGTCATACTTGTCTTTTACTTCCTAATCGATTTCAATTCGGTTTTCTTCACTTACACGTTTTTCCTTGCACACATCACATCGATCTGTTTTCGGAATATGAAATGACAAACTAAACTGCGTGTTGTAGATATCACAATACTTCAACTAACTAATATGACTTCTTGCTAGTTCTCTGCAGTATTCCTGATGCAGTTCATGCATTTTGCAAATGTTTAGATTTGCCTCAAAGAATTTTCTGGTAGACAGAAAGATCATTTCTGTAGTTAGATGGTTGTCAAGCTCCTGTATGTTGTGTGTGGGTCAGATCACTTAGATCTTTAAGGGTGTGTCCAAGCTTGGCAGCTGAAGCTACAGGAAGGTCCAGAGCTGTAAATTGCTTAACAGACAGGCTGCTGCATTACAAGGAAACACTACCAAAATATGACCATAGCCCAGATTTATTCTGACCACTGATATGAACCAAAAATCATAACAAATCAGGTAGCCTATTAAATAGGCTACCTGATTTGTAGCCTTTTTAATATTTTGTTCCAAGAGTATATCAAATTTTATATACTCTTGGAACAAAATATTAGTCAATTCCACAAAAATGAGGTAGGCCTACCTGGATTCCTGTAAATATTTTGGAACTTGTGCGGATGTTGTAAACAATGTCCGCTTGGGTCTCATTGTGAAACTTTAACCAAATCTTTTCTTCTTCAAAAGTATACGTTGATGGAGTTACGACAAAAATGTCCATGTAATTTTCCCATATGAGGTACGACAAAACCGCTCTTAACTAAACGGCAAAATGTGAGATACGATAAAGGAGAAATCTAAAATTGGGGCACTTTTAGCTGAGCTACAACAAAATGGTTGACAATATCGGATAGAGCAAAAAATTTCACGTTAGATGGCAGTCCTAACTCCACTTCCCGAAAAAGTCGCAGATACGACAAAACCGCTCTCAGGGGACGACATGAGCCAATTATACATAAAGTCATAAGCCACATCTGTGGGAAAAAGACTTCCCCCAACCCACTCCTGTATGAGCTTATACATAATAATACCCATTATGACAATGATAATGAAAAGGCTAAGCTATTTGCCACTCATTTTCTTAATAAGCTAACATCAAATAATTGTAACAAAATGCCCCCAATTCCTATGAACCCAAGTTACCAACCTCGCCCAGGATCCGAGTATATAACCAGTCCATTTTCAATCCAGGAAATGAATAATGCAATACATTATATTAGGACCAAGACTAGTGGCAGCTATGACAATATACACCCTACAAGGATAAAGAATCTCACCCCTTCATACAAACAGGAACTTCTAAATTGTTATAATCATTCTTGGGCTTCATCTATGTTCCCCAATATCTGGAAATATTTGTCTCTCCTACCAATCCTAAAGAAAAATAAACCCAAAAATAACCCTGAGTCTTATAGGCCCATAATGATTACTTCTGTGATGGGGAAAATAATGGAGAAAATGATATATTTCCAACATCTGTGGTTTGTTGAATAAAATAATATGATCCCTCACACTCAAACTGGATTCAGGAAACACCATTCCTCAACAGATAATAATAATAATAATAATATAATGCAAAACAAATAGGCCACAGGGCCTCTACAAAAATCCTCTACAAAGATGCTTTCATATTGTTAACAAATGCAATAAATAAATCATTCTGAAAAAATAATGTCGTAGTTGCAGCTTTCCTAGATTTTGAAGGGGCATATGACAATGTGAACCACCAAATCTTTTTGACTAAACTTGCAAACCTTGGAATACCCCCCAAACTAGTATATCCTATAAAATCTTTAATACAATTGCGAAGTTTCATTGCTTGTGTAGGTACATCCTCTTCACCCCTAAAAAGAATAACCAAAGGCATACCTGAAGAAGCAGTCCTGACCTGCCTCCTCTTTGCCCTATGTCTCTGGGACATGAACCTCCCCCACACAAATCTGCAATATGCTGATGATCTGGTACTATGGTCATCTGGCATCACCTTTGAAATAGCACAGTCAAAGCTGCAAAAGTCACTTTTCCAACTTGAAAAATTTTCTGAACATTCAGATATACCATTGCACCTACCAAGTCAAAAAAAATGTCAAAAAGTCACCTACCAGGTTCACCAAAAGCAAATTCAAGTGAATATAAGACTAACTCTAAATAGAACAACTATTCCAGAAGATAAGCATATAATTTATCTTGGTATCATGCTTTATCAAAAACTTAATTTCCACCTCCACATTTCAAACACAACAAAAAAATTCTATAGAAAAACAAGTATACTAAAAAGACTTCTTTCCACACCCTGGGGCAGTAAGGAGAAAACCTTACTCCAGTTTTATAAATCAAATATAAGACACCATATTGACTATGGGCTCATCGTCTATGGTGCATGTGCAAATACCCAGATGCAAAAAATTTAAACAATACGAAACAATATAATACGTTTCATATTTGGTCTTAGGAAACCCACAAGCACCAAGTTTCTGCTTATGGAGAGTGGATTAACAACAATAAGGGAGAGACGTAGATTTCCCTTGATAAAAATCATACAAAAATTGAATCAAATACATCAAACACCCTACATAATTGGTTGAGAAATCCAGCCATGTATAGAGGCATTGCAGATGAGTATGCCAATATTCAGAAGAAGTTCCTTGTACTCGCAAAGTCTATTACACCTATTTTCCCCCAGTCCCCTCCATTGAATTGGTCAATCCCCATAATAAATACTTATTTCTCAAAGTGGACTAAAGATTTAACCCCCATCACTTTTGTCGAGAAAAAATTTGCTGAACTTAATACAATTACTTATAAAAACCATTTCCAAATCTTTGTTGATGGGTCCAAAATGAATGAGAAGGTAGCAAGTGGTGCCTTCCTTCCTCACCTGAAAATTGCAATGGGTGAGAGTTTGTATAATAATGTATCTATAATGTCTGCAGAGTTAAATGCCATAATCATGGCATTAGAACACCTTATGGAAAATAAACCCTTGATTGCTAATTCAAATAATATTATAGTTTATTCTGACTCTTTATCAAGGCTTCAGTTGCTGTCTGCAGCTCCTCAGTATAAGCTGGATATTGACACTTATCATTGTCTTAGTATTACATTAATTACCTTAATTTGCACTTTGGAGCAAATTAAGGTCCATGCTGGATCTGTTGTGCTCCGGGTCAAATGATGGCAAAAATTCGTCACTGTGTTAGGGCCCAGTGACAAGCCATAGGAGAGGTCTGCTGGAGAGATGCAATTTAAGCCCACTTAATATAAGCTTCTGGACGAGAAGTGGGAGGTGTCCACTTCTTATCACTTGAAGCTTTTCAAAAATTGTCTATTACGATTAAATTTTCATAAAGTTTTAACATTATAGATAATCTTGCTTCAAGTGGCATAAGAACTTATCTTCAGTATATTCCTAGCCACTCTGGTATAAGTGGTAATCATCAGGTTGATGAAATAGCATTAAATGCTATAAATATTGACCAGCCAAGTTGGAGACCAATCCCCATTAGATATATTTACCAATGGAGACTATCAAATATTATGTTTAATAAGAAAAATCCTACTCTTTCCCCTTTTCCCAATAAGTATTTTTCTAAAATTTATCATAGAATTTGTTCTGGAACAAATGGACTAAACTTTCTTGCATTCTTGTATCAGTTTCCTAATTCGAGTGGTTCAGTTCACATGTCCCCTCTTTGCAGGTATTGTATTATGAATAATGAAACACTTGACCACTGCCTATTTGAATGTAATATGCTGACGTCTGCACGGCATACCTTACATTGTAAACTGTTAAAGTGCTTCAAACAACACAAAATCTCAATATTAGCCAATAGAATATCTAACTATTCCTGCACAGAGAACAGGAAAATCGATATCGATCTTCTTATATTCGAAATCATTCAGTCGAATGACCTACCGAAAGATATTTGAGGATATATAATAAATCAGAGGCAGTCAAACCCGGAGCTTTGTAGCCCACAGAGTGAAGCAAAAGGAAAAGGGCTAAATAGTATCAACTGAAAATCCCGCCTGTTGTGAAATAGAAGAAGAAAGACTTTGCTCAATCCCAATTTATGAGGATTCAAAGATCTGCAAATACATTTTGGTGAAATTCTACTTTAGCTATCTTGGAAAGGGGTTAGGTTAGGAAAATGAAACCTTCAGTCGTGAATCCAGCCCTCCCCCCCCCCAAAGAAATAAAATAGGACTAGCCTAGGAAGGTATTGTCAAACTTCCATGTAAACCCTATTCTGATTTTTAGGTCTTAGAAATTTGCCTACTTGACAGGACCTATTGAAATTTTGACAAAACAATATTTTACTTTAATTTTCAGTTAGGCATATCAGTTTCTCTTCCTCTGGGTTTAGTTTTGAAAATACAATTCCTGTATTTGTAGATCTTTGAACTGTAGGTAAAATTCTGCTTTAGCTAGCCTACTTTTGGCTATTTTGGAAAGGGGTTAGGTTAGGAAAATGAAACTTTCAAGTGGGTCTACAGGCTAAAGTGTGAGCAAATTTTTCATTATTCATATTATTGACTTACAAATAAAGTAAACATACCACAATACCTTTTTTATGCTCTTTCCCAATATAATAATCATTTTTGTTGAAAATGAATTTTACCCCCATCCCAATATATACCAATTCAGGGTATATATTTGCACATTAGGGGGATGGGTGTAAATTTTATTTCTGATGTAAATGAGAGATAAGTTTAAACTTTCCCCCACCCCCTAATGTGCAAATATATACTCTGAATTGGTATATATAGAGGTGGGGGTTAAAATTCATTTCTGACAAAAATGATTATTATATTTGGAAAGAGCATAAAAAAATGGCATTGAGTGGTATGTTTACTTTATTCATAAGTCAATAATATGAATAAAAAAAAATTACCAAATTATGTCCTGGGAAGGTATTTTGAAGTACCTACCTCCACTCCTTCTCCCTCTAAAGGGTCCTGACCTTTAAAAATATGCTTTATAAAAGTGAAACCTTGCAAAATAGGGTAAATTTCCAGGTGGCCCTATAATTTATCTAGGATGAAAGTGAAAACATCATTTGATGCCTTTTTTTATGCTCTTTCATAATACAATAATTGCTTCTGGGGCTAGTTGCATCTTGGGCCCTTAAAGGGGCCCAAGATGCAAATTTTATTTCTAATGTAAATGGAGGTAAGTTAAAACTTTCCCCCACCCCCCTAATGTGCAAATATATACCCTGAATTGGTATATATAGGGGTGGGGATAAAATTCATTTCCAACAAAAATTATTATTATATTTGGAAAGAGCATAAAAAAAGGCAGCAAGTGGTATTTTTACTTTATTCATAAGTCAATAATATGAACAACAAAAATTTACCTATATTTGCACATTAGGGGGGGGGGTTAAGTTCATGGTAAATTTGCAGTGAAACCTTTAGGGATGGGTCTACATGCTAAAGTATGTCACAGGAAGGTATTTTGAAGTACCTATCTCCACTCCTTCTCTCTCTAGAGGGTCCTGAAATTTGTCTACATGACAGGTATATTACCTATTGAAATTATGACAAAACAACATTTTACCTTAATTTTCAGCTATCACTTTCTTTTCTCTGGCTTTAGTTCTGAAAATGCAATTCCTGTTATTTGAGTAGAATTTTAAGACACATCAATAGTTTTTTTCTAAATTTAGGAAATGTATTTGCAGATCTTTGAAACCTATTAAATTGGGACTGAGCAAAGTTGTGAAGCTAAAAACAATTTTCTTGTACTTCATTTAAGCTGAAGATCTATTTTGCAAGGTTTTTCTTTTATGACACACATATTTTTAAAGGTCATCAAAGGTCAGGACCCTTTAGAGGGAGGAGTGGAGTTAGGTACTTCAAAATACCTTCCCAGAATTAGGATATACTTTAGCCTGTAGACCCATTCCTGAAAGTTTCATTTTCCTAGCCTAACCACTTTAAAAGATAGCTAAAAGTAGCTAAAGTAGAATTTCATTAAAATCTTTGTGTCATAAAAGTGAAACCTTGTAAAATAGATATTCTGCTTAAAATGAAGTACAACGAAAATTTTCCAGCTTCGAAACTTTGCTCAATCTTGGTTTATAAGGTTTTAAGGATATGCAAATACATTTCTTAAATTTTGAAAAAAATATTGATATGGCTTAAAATTCTACACAAATAACAGGAATTGCATTTTCAGAACTAAAGCCAGAGAATAAGAAACTTATAACTGAAAATTAAGGTAAAATATTGTTTTGTCAAAATTTCAATAGGTAAAACCTGTCATGTAGGCAAATCTCAGGACCCTCTAGAGGGAGAAGGAGTGGAGGGAGGTACTTCAAAATACCTTCCTGGGACCTATTTTGGTAAATTTTTACCAAATCATAGGCCTATTATTGACTTATGACTAAAGTGAATATACCACTTGATGCCTTTTTTTATGCTCTTTACAAATATAATAATCATTTTTGTCAGAAATGAATTTTACCCTCACCCTTATATATACCAATTCAGGGTAGGCTATGTAATTGCACATTTGGGGGGAGGGGGGATATTTTATTTCTGATGTAAATGGGAGGTAAGTTTAAATTTTACCCCCCACCCCTAATATGCAAATATACACCCAAATTGGTATATACAGGGGTGGGGGTAAAATTCATTTTCCAAAAAAAATGATTAGCCTATTAGGCCTATATTCATAAAGAGCATAAAAAAAGGCATTGAGTGGTATATTCACTTTAGTCGTAAGTCAATAATATGATTTGGTAAAAATTTACCCATATTTTAGCCTGTAGACCCATCCCTGGAAGTTTCATTTTCCTAACCTCACCCCTTTCCAAGATAGGAAAGGGGCTTTAGCTACTAGCCAAAAGTAGCTAAAGTAGAATTTTACCCAGATTTTTAAAGGTCATCAAAGATCAGGGCCCTCTAGAGGGAGAAGGAGTGGAGGTAGGTACTTCAAAATACCTTCCCAGGACATAGCCTAGGCTACTTTAGCCTGTAGATCTATCCCTGAAAGTGTCATTTCCCTAACCAAACCCCTATCCAAGATAGCTAAAGTAGAATTTTACCGTATACGAAAACAATTTTAGGAACAAAATGCTTACCACAGGGCCATTTAAGATTTAAATCCTAATTTATAAATTTTTGATCAATATGTTAAAGAGAACTTTTGTGTAACTGAATAAATGTGTAGACTTTAAAACTGATTTTGGCTTTGAAAATTAATGTGTCAGGAAATCAGGTGTAATAACAATGTTTTAAAATATTAATAGTGAATATTTATATTTCCGAAGATCTAGCGTTGTTTTATATAAATATATCAAAAAGCCCAGCCTCTTTTGGTAATAAGTTGAGTTGTCATAAAAGAAAATATTTTTGACATTTTTCAGGCGAAGTTGACCCGTCGGCATTGAACAAAAGGACCGATCAAGTTGCAGCTAGCAGGCTGTGTCCAAGTCAACAGGAAGAGTTGCTAGCCTTTCAACATTCTCACAGGAGTTTGGCAGGAATGCACTGCGGCTCCCAAAATATTAAGTTGTGCCATTGAATACGTGGTGATGAGGACGATTACCCAACTGAAATTTGGCCATAGTCTCTTGAGTGACGCTAACTTCACTAACGACTAGGCACTCTTGACAAAAACACTCTCAGGGAGCTTGCTGCAGCACTGACAGTCTTTGGAGAAGACGTTAGCACAATTGGGCTCAGCATCAGCTGGAGCAAAATGAAAATCAAGTTTATTTATTCACAACAATCTCAACCACCCCCTCCTGCAGTACAAGTATGTTGAAATCAAGTAGCAGTCGTGAACAACTTCATGTATCTCTACTAAATTTTTTCAAGGGACATTTCAATCGAGAGCAAAGTCGACGCGCGAATCGCCAAGGCTTCTTCCTTTCTTGGGAGACTCCGAAAAATCTGATGCAACCCTATTGTCTGCTGCCTTACAAAGACGTGAATGCTCAATACTTCTGTTTGTTAAGTCCTACTATACGGTACAGAAACTTGACCAAAAATCACGCGACGACTTTGAAGAAGCTGGACGTGGCTCAACAAAAGTCTCCGAAAGATAGAGGGACTCCACTGGTTTTACTTTATCAACAACAACAATCTTTTGACCCGTGCGAAGCAGATCCCATTTAACCTGCAAGGTAGTACAGCGTTCGATGAAACCAGACGACCATCTTCTCCGAGTGCCAAAATAAACCCCATGTCGCATTGCATAAAATTTCAACCCCATAGTCGCTGGGTGGAATCAACCAAGTGGTCGTCCAAGAATGAGATTGTCTGATAGCCTGCACCAGTTTCTAAGCCAGGCAGGAATAACATTTCAAGATAACCCATGGTTGCTCAAGAATGGCGTCCGGGAGGAAGATGCTGCGTGTTCTCTTGACGCTTGCACCAACTTGGCAGGAGAATTAAGTCGAGTAAGTCAACCTATTTACTTAGATCATATGAATTTATGAGTGTATTAAATAAGTTTTTCTGACCACATCATAAGTAAAAATTTCGTAATTTGTAAAAAATATCTTTAAATGGCTATGTGAAGTCACTGCTGCTATGCTATGGACAATTTACAACCGTTTGGTTTCTTAGGCAGTATTTGCAGGGCTGTATTTGCAGGGTGGGGGTCATTCTTTCATCCTTATCTATGAATTTACCATTTTATGGTTTCTAAGGGAGTATTTGCGGGGCTGTGTCCGGAGGGTAAAGTTATTTGTCTCTTAGCTATTAAATTACCAATACGTATAGATTTTCACACAGCTGGGTAGGAGTAACCCAGGGAATCAGGTTTTGAAAAGGCCGTGGGTATTGCTGCTGATTTTAAAATTTTTGCAGTTATCTTTTAAAACATTTTGTTTATACACTTTATACTTCTGTTTTAAGTTACGTTGAATATGAACTAGGCTTTAACTAGTGATGGGTAACTGACACTTGAAGTCTGATTATCTCAAAACTTGGCTAATTGATAAATATATTTTGACTAAGAAAAGCTGAGCTATTTTTATCATCAAAAATCATAAACGCGAAAAAAGCAAATTGATATAAGGAATTTGAGTTCCAGCTAGAGTTTTGATGGATAGCAGAGAAGAAGCTTAGTAGAAACACCTTTAAAGCTTTTTTTTTAACCTAGAATGGCAATGACGGCTCAACGCAGCATCAAGCCGCGCTGCACTCTTTCACCAATGTATCCGTTCCTCACTTAGTTTCAATTAGAGCTGCTTTTTCAGTTATATATAGAGAGACTAAGCTATATATGGGACTCCTCGGTAAGTGTACCTTCGAAACAGATTGAAATTGAACAAAAGTAAAATTGATAATGATGATTTGTATTTAGTTGTTAATTTTTTGTTAGTGGCACAGTGGCACACCCTAGTAAGTGACACTTTTAGTGTGCTACGATAGATTTTGTTTGTAGTTTTGAAAAATAAATTATTGTTAGTACTAATAAAACATGTTTCTCAAATGCACTGTTATGAATAAATAGGACAATGAAAAAAAAAAAAAAATCACAAAAATAAACATCATTCTATAGCATTAAACTTCGAAAACTTGGAATGAAATTTTTGGAAGGCCGAAAATTTCGGCCTTAAATTATGGGCGAGTATTATCAGTAAATAGCACTAAAGAAATTCATATTTAACCATTTTAAGATTACTGATTCGTCCTGTGTTTATAGGGAGGAGGTGTGGGGGCAAAAATATATATATGTGTCTCCGAACCACCCAAAAATTTGGAACTATTACCCTAAAGTTAACTTAAATCAATTTACGGTGTAAGACTGAGGTAAGTCAAAATACAGTAGGCCTGGCTTTCAAAATAGTGTGTATGAAATATCTTCAGAACGATTAGGAGAATTAAGCTTTTTGACCGCAAAACATATTTATTTTGTTCTCGTTTCTCATTTGTTCTTTATTTCTCAGCGCAGCACAAAACCACCTGAGGCAAACACAGCTCCAATCCTTCGTCCTCCGCCCTATTTTTTTAGAGCTTCATCGTTTACTCCTTTCCATGATGTTCTAAGTTAATCTAAATAATTTCTTATGACTTCTTCCCCATTCGAGGCGGAAGTCATAAAACTTTCAACCCACCCAATTTCGAGTTTTTTTTGCCCCACCTGGATGACCGAAAATACAATCTTGGGCTATAAATTTAATCCTTCGTCTGTAAAATATGTGCCAAACCATCTTATTCTGTGTGGCCAAACCATTCCAAGTTTTTTTGCCCCACCTGGATGGCCAAAAGTACAATCTTGGGCTATAAATTTAATCCTTCATCTGTAAAATGTGGCCAGACCATCTTATTCTGTGTAGCCAAACCATTCCAAGTTTTTTTTTTTTTTGCCCCAGCTGTATGGCCGAAAATACAATCTTAGGCTATATATTCAATCTTTCATCTATAAAATGTGGCCAAACCATTCTAAGCTTTTTTTGCCCCACCTGGATGGCCGAAAGTACAATCTTGGGCTATAAATTTAATCCTTCATCTTTAAAATGTGGCCAGACCTTCTTATTCTGTGTGGCCAAACCATTCCAAGTTTTTTTTTGCCCCAGCTGGATGGCCGAAAGTACAATCTTTGGCTATATATTCGATTATTCATCTAAAAATGTGGGCAGACCATCTTATTCTGTATGGCCAAACCATTCCAAGTTTTTTTTCCCCAGCTGGATGGCCAAAAGTACAATCTTGGGCTATATATTTATTAAACCAAACTTCTAATACTGTTTACGGTTCAATACAGAATGATTAAACCGAGTACCTCAAACTGTCATTAGACAACTCCCCATGGAAAAGATCAAGCGTATTTTCTTTTACCATTTATTCTTGACTCTCATACTTATCTGCCTGTTCTTTTAAATTATATTTTACTTCTAATAATCATGTATGAAGGATTCATTTGTTAGAAAACAAAATTTTTTAACCTTTAACAACACCTGACAACAATATCATAACAAAAAGCATATAAATTAACTGAAACATTGGCAGAAGACGAAGTAAGAGTTGCACTTCTTTCTCAAATCTTCGGGTTAACTTTATTATTAAGAGCCCCTGACCCAGCCTGCTACCGAAGAGAAAATGAGAGAAAAACTGAAAAAAAAAAAAAAAAAAAAAAAAAAACAAGCTATCCCTTTTCTACATCGTACTATTCACAGGCTGAAACCAGGTTATTCTTTCCGAGTAATCTCTTCTTAGCAACAATGAGTCATGATGTCGGTCATCTTTGGCATAAGTTAATTTATTGCTTCCAAAGTCTATATCCTTGGAGTACCCCAGAGAAGTAGTGAACCCTTCCATCTCCCAATAGTACATCGTTTGAGTCACTAATATATGAGTAATACCATCAGAATCTAATCCAATTTTCATTATTAAGTTGTATAAAAAGGCTTCTGGTGCTGACATGAAACTAATTTGATCTGCACAGTTGACGAATCGACTTGCCACTTTACGATGAAGTACACTATAACATTAAAATAGTTATGAAGCAAAGCTTAAAAATAGAGTAGGCCCTATATTTAATTTTCTTAATAGATGAATTTGAGCTTTTAGCCCTTGACTGCTCCCTTTAAACGGCGTGGGTGTCATTTCTGTTTTATTGAAAACGACGTGTATTTTAAGGGTACGGTTTGATTTGTCAAAAACGTCAAGAAAACAAAAAACAACATAACAATCAAGATGACTGGAAAGGACTAATGAAAGTAATGCTTATTGTGTACGTAATGACATTAACTCCTGAAATCTAAGACATTTTTCATTTTTTCAACGTTACAGGAAGGAGGGAGAAAATTTTTACAATATATTTGGTTTTCAGAAAAGCGTAATGACACTTTAGCCTTTATAATTTTAGGTTACACTAACCATACTCCTTTCTGTGACAATTTCGCTTTGTTTTAAGTTTGACTTGATTATTTATTTTAATTTACCTCAATTTTAGCATTTATTTTTTCATCTATAGTAGTATATATTATCTTTTAGTTTGATGCGATTATCTATTTAATTTCTCCTCGTTTTGTGATCTGTTAATTCTTTGATAGTAATTTATGCCCGATTTAATTTTAGCGAACTATATTTCTGGTCCTTTTGTTTAAATAATGCTCTTTACTTTCCTCTGAAGGACATCTTTCTTCGGAAAAGCTTTTTTGAATTAATATTTGTTTTATTAATTTTTTTTTAACAAGATTTTATTATTAGAAAATGTTTGGAATATTTTTATAGCCTTCAGCTCAAGAATCAAAAGGGTGGATTGCATTTTGAATGTTGGACAAAGTTTAAGCATTCAGTCAAAGCTTTTGATCAACAGTAGTTTTGTGTTATAAATATATAATAACAGTCATGCAAACAGAATTTTGTGTGAGTATAGAGGACCTTATTATTCATATAAATTGAAAATTAGCGCTATTTTGGGTCTTATACAGGGCTGAATTCATCATAACCCCCCATCCCGTAGACATGCGTTAATAAACACGTATTTTAATCAGCTATATTATTAAAAAAATTAATAATTGTGAAACTGAGTTTGAACTATGGGATGGTCTTGACGTGGCAAAGTCCTTTAGAATGTCGAAAGATTTAAAATATGGCGAAGCAGTGAATATATTTACGGATGCATCCAAGAAAGATCAAAAAGTTGGAGTGGCTTTTGTCATTCCCTCAAGGAATGTGAGGAATATGATGCAGTTCGACTCTTCAACAACAGTATATCAAGCTGAAGTATTAGCTATCGCCGATGCTGTGAGATATGTGAATGAGAATGGGTTAAATGGGGAAACCTGCAGAATCTGTTCAGACTCTAAGAGTAGCCTAGAGACAGTGAAAAATATTTATACGTCTCAATCGGTTGCTCGAGATATTATTTTTTGCTCCAGTGAAATACAAAAAGTACTGGAAAAAGGAATCGAAATTGTGCTTGATTGGGTGCCAGGGCATGCAAATATAGAGGGAAATGAATTAGCAGACGAAGTGGCGAAAAGTGCAGCAGAAGGAGATGGACATGTCTTGGAAACCATTATTCCAAATGTCGTAAATAGAATATCGAAAATTCTAAGGGTATTAAATGAAAAGGCATTCAAAGACATTAAAGCATTTTCAATTAATAGATACATAGTGGACAAGAAAGTCAAACGATTTCATGAAGCAGTGTATGGTGAACTAACTAAGTCGGAAGCGAGAATATTATTTAGACTAAAATCGGGTCATGCAGCAACACAATCATATAGATCTAAATTTTAAGGTGAAGATGGAAAATGTACATAGGGCGGTGAAGAGGAGACCGTGAATCATATGGTGTTTCAATGTCTGAAAACGGAGGAAAAAAGAAAACAAATAAGGACGTTCGTGAAAGAAAGAAGAATAGTGGTACCAGACAATTTACTACGTAGTGAAAGATCTTCAAAAGACTTTGGTGAAGGTCTCAAATTAATATTCAAGTTCATAAAAGACATTAACCGAATTAATACACTATAGTGAAATATGTCAGTTAGATTCAGAAGAAGGAGAGCCTCTCAAGTCCTCAGGGAAGAGGGGAGGATTCTACGTTCATCATCATCATCATAAAGGTGGAATAGTTTTGGCAGCTGGAGGGGACAAGGTTACCTTGCTTATCAAAAACGTACCTCCTTGCTACCAGTAGCGTAATTGAAGGTTATATGCGTCTTATCATCGGGCGTTACAACCATAGATTGGGCATTGCTAACTTTTCACTATTTTAGAATATAGTGGGAATATGTAGTTGCTTTTATACTTATCTAATGGGGGGGGGGTATACAGTAATGCAATGTGCCTTAGGAATTCATTCGTAGATTTATAATCGTTATCCATAGTTTATAATTGTATTTATAATTGACTTAGATTAGTTTTCAGAATCCTATAAGACTTCTTCAAATGTCCCCCTGCTCTTAACCTATTCCCCTGATCGATACAAAATGAAACTAACCCATTAGTTCAATAAAAGAATGATGGCAATTTAAAAGAGTTCTTTTTCAATACTTAAAAAGCTGGTGCGGCCAAGCTGAGATCGAGGGGGATAAATAATTATGCTAAAAGGTAGCATCTGTGAGATTTCAACAAACACGAAAACACAAATAATTTTTTACTTCTATATTTTCAGAACACAACACAGGAACATAAAGTAAAAGTGGGACAAAAAAAATGGATTCAATAAATAAACTACAAATGTTTTTCTAAAAAGTAATAACACGAACAACTAAGAATTTCATGGATATAGCAGCGGCATCTAAACACAGTAGTGTGGCGCGAATTCACAAAAATGTAGGGAATGAAAAATGCACTTTTTCTTTAAATCTCATGGGGAGGGGGCAATTTTATTTATTTTCGATTATTTTTCAATGAAAAAAAAAAACAGAAATGTTTCAATGAAAATACTCAAAAAGGTATTTTTCGAAATCTAAAGGGGTGCAGGTGAATCCAGGAAGGGGTGCAAATACACCCTTCCCCGTTGGTACCACTAAAATGTTCGCACAAACATTTATTACTTTAAATTAAAGTCTATAATCACCCTTTTAACTCCGTGGACTTGAAGAATAACTGAGACACTATTTTAAACAAGGAATATTTTAACTATTTTAAACTTCGACACATCTGCATATCCTCATTGTTTTACCAAATAATATTGACCCACCTATGTTAAGTAATAACTTAAAATAATATTGCAAGATTTGTCATCAAAATATTATTTAAAAATGGATTTTTTTTTATCTTGATAAACCAAAACAATACATCCGTTTAGCAAGCACAATTTATTACCGAATTTATTCCAAATATTGCCACAATTTAAACCATAAACTGCTGAACTTGTAAGAAGCTTCCTGACAACAACTTTTTCCCTTTGTAAAAAATTTCGTTTTACTCAATAATATTCTTTATTTAATTGACTGCTTCTGTTTCGACAATATCTAGTGCTTTCTTTGTATTATTGTTGGTAGTATATGCTATTTTCTTGTATTTGATCTTTGTGAAAACCTTTTTTTTTCAATGACAGCGTCTGTTTCGATAAACTTGTTTTGCCTTTTATCACTTTATGCTTTTATCTTGTATTTATATTTAAGAAAACACTTTTCTTTAGTTTTGTACAAACTGCGATTTCATGGAATAATCTTTTTTTTCATAATCGATTCTCTTTCGATAATTTTCAGTTTTTGCTTTTTGCTGTTGTTAGTACTTTATGCTCTGATTTCGTACTTTATGTTTTCGCTTTGTGAAAAAATCTGATTGCATGGAACAATATTAAATGTGCGACTTTGATTATTTTCTTTTGTTATATTCTGGTCCTGTTTTTTCTTTGATTACGTTCCTTAATTATATTTCTAATACTATATACTGTATTGTACTTTTTGGTATTTCTTATGGTTTATGAATAAATAAATAACAAAAAAACATACGTAATTTTAATGTTTAACTGCTTAATATTTTGCAATTTTTCTCGCATCAAAATCACAACCAGCTGGAATGAGGTGCATAGGCCTTCAATCATAGCACTTCAATTTCAACTGTTTTCAAAATCTAAACTTTCAACGAAAAGGGCACGTACTTCCAGTTTAAAAAAAAATCCCCCCTCTGCCTCAATATGTGCTTTCAAAGTTTTAGAATATAATTGCTTTCGAAGTTATCGCTATAACAGATAAGTACCTAAACAAAAGAAAGGATTCAATAAGAAAATGCATTGTAGTTACCAAGTGTTATGTTAAAAAAATTTCAAACCCGGGACACCTCCCACACCCCTAGAAGCGGACTTGCAAGGGAGTAAAATAGTATGCTGATGCATTTCAACTACGCTCTTTTAACTTTGAATACTCTGCCAGTATGGGTTGAGTGACTTTTTAACACTGTGTATTTCTGGTCGATCCTTGACATGGTGAGGGCCACGTCTACTCCTCCCACCAGGCCGCACCAATAACAGCATCAGGTCCCCAAGGTAAACAGCCTCTATGCGATTAATGAACGTAGGTAAGATTAATAAGATTAATAGGCTTTTGAGGGATGCATCTCTCCTTTTTCGTAAATCACAAAAATTTTCTCAGGTTTGTAACTTTAAATGGGTAACATAAAACAATATCGGTACTTTCACATTATATGGACCTTTACAAGGAAACCAGTCACGAAAAACTCGTTTTTGACAGGTTAATTCAAGATACCGCTATAGAGTAATGGAATGCATAGCGTGGTTTTCATTGCGTATAAGATATTCCAACTGTTGTTTTTTGGAATTTAGGGGGGAAGGTACCTAAGGTAGGGTAAATATTTAATATATTCAATGCTTACCCAGCACCCTCACCCCCCACCCCCTAATGTGCAAATATATAGCCCAAATTTGTTTATAAACTATTATATATTCATCTTACTTTATTTTATTTCATTAGCATTAACCAAACTTGACTTTTTAGAAAGGCCCATATAATGGGAAAGTACCACAATATTTTAGGTTTTTTGCGCTAAGGAGTAGAACGTTTAAGGACAATTATCAAAATTTTCCTTCTAAGGCGAATTCATGAATTAAATCCAGAAAGATGTTGCATACACATTGAGGTAAAAAAGAAAAGAAACAAAAACAAAAAAACAAGGAGGATTATTGCTTCTTTTTTTTTCGGTTTTTATGTACGCCATGTACAGCCAGAGTCATCTCAGAAGTTCCTAAAACAATACGTATATAGCAATGAATTGCCACAGGAATGAATCAGGCAAAACAAATAAGCACAGGGATTGCTTTGTATTCGACATCCCTTTGGGTTCCCGGACAGTGTAAGGATCAACGGGAAGAGGGATATGGTAAGTAATTGAACGAAATCGATGGCCTCAATGAATTACGGCGATCGATAATGTTTAGTTTTATAATTATTAGTTTGACAACCACCAAAGCACCGTTTTACCCAAACCCCACTCTCATTTTTGTTGATTTCTACTGTGCAACAATAGAAACCCAAACTTGTTGAGTTTGTCAGGGAATTAATCCCCAAGGCAAACACAGATTCCACGTGATCTAGCCAAACTTATAATGAATATGAACTATATTAAACAAGCACGGTGATGCCGGGCCCTTAAAGTCTAAACACTGGTGTCATTGGCACTTCACTGAAGATGAACTGTATTTCGAGCACATTTTTAATACGGCACATTAAAAAAATCGTCCATGTATATACTTTCTTTAATATGGGATATATCGTGTGGATATGGCACCAATTCACATCAATATAATCATAGTTTCTTTTTTTTTATATTCACAAATTTGTACCCCAAAGCACACCAATGCAAAATGGAAAAGATATTTGTCCCCTGTTAATATTTAGCATTATTAATTGTTGCGATACACATACATTTATGAACCGATGTTCGACATCACGGGAAAGTTTTTATCCATCATGATCTCCAAAAAATTATCTCCAAATTATCAGTTCTCCAATACTGATAATTTTTAAAGACACATATATTTTTGTTCTTTGGTGCACTCAAGACCAGTGGCGTCAATTCACAGAATTTAGATAAGGTAGGGGGGGGGGGCAAAGATATATTTGTAAAAATGGGAGGGGGGTCAGTGAAACGACCGAAAAAGCCAATTTTCAAAGAGATTAGCAAAAAAGGATTTTACAAAATTAAAGGGAAAGGGGGAAGTGCCCTCGCCCCAATTCACAGTACCATACCATTATAAAATTCCGATGTTACATATAGCTTTAGATACACTGGCCTGCAAAGTTCCCAAAATTAAAACACAGTAGGCGCAAAAGAAAGTGCTATGACAAATGCAGTTTTTAGTTATTACACTGGGCTGAAAAGCATAGTAATTTATTCCGAATTACGATCGGTTGGTAAAGAAACTGTGATTTATTAATTTTTCTGATGCCACAAATTGATAAAACACGTTAAAGACTGATTTGGAATAAAAAGTCGTAAAATTGATTTTGGTGAAGAACATTAGATATTTATCACGAATATTTTTGGTACTTATGCATTATGCGGGCACCGCTATATACTCTATATGGAATGTCAAACGGAAAATGCTACAGTCACCCGAAAAAAGCCTGTCAAACGGCTATTTGCAAGACCTAAATTGATTGCAAATCGTTGTTTCTCATGGAGTTTACAATATTTAAACGATTGTTTTTTGGGGTTTAGGGGGGGGTGCCTAGGTTATGCTACGTATTTAATATATGCTATGCTTTACCCCCACCCCCCTAATGTGCAAATATATAGCCCAAATTTGTTTTTAAACTATTATATATTCATCCTATTTTATTCTATTTCATTAGCATTAACTTCACCTCTTTCGTGGTTTCATATTTCATTAGCATTAACTTCACCTCTTTCGTGGTGCCCGCATAATGCATAAGATATTTTTCCTTTAGGGTTACTATAAGATCAAACAGAAATGAAATATTTGCTCTAGAATTCGATATCATTAAAGGGGTTGCCCATCCTTAGAAATCACGTACACCAATTGACGCGTTTCAGTCATGTCGGAAACGTCCCAAACATCGTGGAAACTGTCCCAAGCGCAGCGGAGCTTTGCAACCCGCGTGTGGTTCTGAGAATTACACCAAGGGGTGGCAAATGGGTGCCCTCTTGTTATTATTACTGACCAATAATTATTCCTTACTACCTTCAGCCAAAAGTCGTGAATTACAGCAAAATTTGCCCCTAAAATGCTTATAATGCGTTAAACCACTTACATTAATAATAAAAGCCTATAATTTGTTAACTTGGTATGTGATTTTCAAACAGCTCGTGGTAACGACCTGTAAGGAGCGATGCGGCTCAATAGTAACCGGAACTCTAAGAAACAGAATCTTGATGACGATAGATACATCAAAAGAAACGAATTTTGATGCTTATTCAGAATATATAAAAAACATCAAGTTTAATAGTACCCATCAAAAGTTACGAGCCTGAGAAAATTTGCCTAATTTTTCATATAGGGTAGAAATACCCCTAAAACATCAAGTGATCTTAATGAAAATCACATCATCAGATTCAGCATATCATAGAACCCTACTGTTGAGGTTTCAAGCTTCTATTTGCAAAAACATAGAATTTTGCATTTTTTGCCAGAAGAAAGATCACGGATGGGTGTTTATTTGTTTTCCCCAGGGGGTCGTATCGAGCCAGTGATCCTAGAGGATCGGGAAAGGGCTCACTTGATCGAAAATCAAAGGTTATAATACCCTTTTTAAGTGACCAAAAATATTGGAGGACAGCTAGTCCCCCTCCCACGCACCTTTTTTCCCAATGGAATCTGATCAAAATTCTGAGATAGCCATTTTGTTCAGCATAGTCAAAAGACCTAGTAACTATATCTTTGAGGATCACTTGCCCCCCCCCCCGGTTCCCGGGGAAGGACTGCAAGCTATGAACTTTGCCCATTGCTTACATATAGTATTGGTTATTGGGAAGTGTACAGGTATTTTCCCTGGGGGGGGGGAGGATTTTTCTGGTGGGGGATTACGTAGGAGGATCTTTCCATGGATGAACTTTTCGTAGGGAAAGGGTTTCCATGGAGCGGAAGCCGGATTTTCCGGCATTATTTAAAAAAATGATCAGAAATTAAGTAAAAGAAAGTTTTTTCTTAACTGGAAGTAAAGAGTAACATTAAAACTTAAACGAACAGAAATTATTATACATATTAGAACAGTACCCCCTCCTCAATACCTCACTCTTTACGCTAAAGTTTTTTTTAGAGCTTTTAAAACAGCTTATTATTCTAATAGTTATCCTTAAATAATTGGAACAAAAAGCGGAACTTTAGCGTAAGAACCGAGGTAGTGAGGGGGGCATCCCCTTCATATACATAATAACTTATTTTTGCTTTAAGTTTTAATGTTGCTCCTTACTTTCGGTTGAAAAAACCTTGTTTTTTTATTTAATTTCACAAATAGTTAATTGTCATTTGAGCCTTATGGGGGAGATTTTGTTGATATAGTTTTTTGTTTATGATTGTTATTGTTAAATAAACAACTCACTTACTCACTCACTCATTAATAATAATTGAGCTCTGGAACATAACCGAAGATTGTTTTTGAAATTTACACAAAATTATTAAGACTTTGAGATCAGTAGTTGTTAGGATGAAAATTATGGTTCTCATTATGGCACAGTATTTTAGGGGGGGGGGGTGCGTCCCTTAGATTAAAATATTTTTTTTAGGTATTTCCATTGGAAAAATTGATAAGGCCAAAAAATTGCCCCCACTTCCAATAGATTTAGAAAAATACATTTTGACTCCCTCCCCCCAACATTATCGTGAATTGACGCTCTTATTAAAAACAGCCATAAAATGATACCGCAGAGCATATCTATAGCTGATGTTGCAAATTTTGATTAGATTAACACTGATCTCCTCACAGCCCAAAGATCTATAGCAAACCTTACCCTAGCACCTCGATTATTCAAACGTTGAGGCCCCTGGTTGATGACAAAACCTATAGGTGCCCGGAAGCTAACTTCAATCCAACAAAATCGAAATAAACTTCTGTGTTTGAGCCATTACCGGGAGTGGTCACTAGGTTGCGTGATGTAGAATAGGAAGTGTCATATTAGAATAAAAATCTTTTAAAAGAAGACTCTTTATTTCACAGCAGGGGCGTCGTTTGGGGGGAGGCAGTTGCCCCCCCCCCAATAATGTGTAGAAAAAATATTATACACCCCATGCCCTTTGACTATCCAGATATGGACCCCTCTTGCCCCCCCCCCCCCCCAATAAAAATGGTGGAGATTCGCCCCTGTTTCACAGAATCCATCAACCAATAAAGTTGTTTCATAAACTAGGATCTTTCAACCTCTGGAGTTGAGGAAACTTTTGGAAACACTTTTTGGCTCACTTTAATACATAAATAATCCATTAAACTCACACTACGAAAAATACTCATATTATGTTCTGACTTAGAATAGCTGAAAGCTGGTTAATATGGATTTTAGAATTCCTTATCAACTTCAGCTATTGGTGGTTTCATATCAAAAGTCGCAATCTCCATCCTTCCAGTTTTGGTCAAGTCAAAAATGGACCGAGTCCACTTAAATAATCAATCCTTGACATAATTCAACTAACTCAACCTATAAAATCTGCATAGTGTGTCTTGATTTCAGATAGAAAAATGCTACTAATATGGATTCTATTCTTCTTCAGCTGCTTCAGCTGGTGGTAGCTTCCTAGTTGCCAACCATTCTGTCCTACGGCTAAAATCTCTTCTAATAGCAACAGTGTCTGAGGCCCTTGAGTCTTTATAATTAGTTATCATATTTTGTTCAAAAATGACATCTTCCGTGAAATCAAGCCAGTTCAATAAAGGCTCAGTTGTATGAAAATGTGCAGAGTGGCAAAAATATAGGTGGGTTATGTCATCTGAAGCCTTCCCCATCTTTTGAATATATGAATGAAGCCAAAATGGCGCCTTTTCTAGATAGTAACCTTGGTCAGCACAAGATACATAACGGGTTGGAATAGGTTGATGGATTCCACTGCAAGAAAAAAAACAACAAAAACTTAAGAGACTAATGGTAGCAAGGGCATATGAACGATTTTTGTTCAGAGGATTTTTTTTTCGGGTGAGAGGGGACTACAAACAGAAATTTAAAAAATAAAACAAAAGTTTGCTTATATGCATTTTTGTTGCGTTTTTACGAGGCAGATTTTTTTTTTTGGGGGGGGGGGTGGTTAAACCCTGAACCCCACCCCCTGGATACGGCCTCGAATGGCATATAGTTCATTGTATGTATTTTTGTCTGCATCAATATTGCCTTTCTAAACATAACAGATATTTCACACCCTTACCCCATATTGGGGGAGAGGGGGTTAACCAGAAAAAACATTTGTTTTAGAAGTGTTTTTGTCAATTAATAATCAAAAGTTTGAGCTTACATTTACGATTCATTTACTTTTTGGACATGGGAAGAGGGGTATAGTAGATATTCTGTAGGCAAAAAATCCACTGGGATGATATACACTTTGTGGGCTTAGCTGGTGAAGCCTTCTAGACGAGAAATATAATACTTATGATCTTAAATATCTTCATTAGGGCATTCAAATCAAAAAATTCAAGTCAAATATATATCCAATGTCATGGAGACTGGGTTATTTACCCCTTAAGCCCCAGCTTGATTTTGAAAAATACATTTTTTGGTATTTCCATTGAGAAGTTTGGTTTTTGACATTTTATTATAAAAAAAATTCCTGCTTGCGGAATCAGAGGCCAGACACTAGCTTTGCCTGTAGTAAAGGACCTGAGGCTCTTCATATGGGGGTGGTCAAATTCCGAGGTGTCAGATTGCAAATTGAAAGTTTACTGTCCTTTATAACAATCAAAAGTGGTCGAAGGGCAACCAGCCCCCATGTCTTTTTTCCCCAAATGTATCTGATTAAATTTTTTAAGATAGCCATTTTATTCAAAATTGTCCAAAGGTCATATAGCTATGCCTCTGGGTTGGCAAAAACCCTAGGGCAAGCGCTGTAAGTTATACATGTCACCTATTGTTAAAATATAAGGTTTGTTATATGTTGAATTTGTTAACTTTAATTAAAATCAAGTTGCCATCAATCCATGGCTAATTGGAGAAAAAACCAAGACAGTCTGAGAAAGAGGCACAGCTGGCATAAGCCTTTTTCAGGAATGTACAAAAATGATGTCATTTATACTTGTTGATAGATTGTCTATCATCCATCCATCCATCTTAGGGCAAAACTAAGGTAAACAGTCATAGAACTTTAGGGATGATCGAGATTTTTGGCTTGACTCATGACGGAGAATGTCGACTGGACTTGTATGCAAAAGGGATAAACTTTGGACTGGGCTCATTCGATTGGAAATCAAAAGTTCTAGTGTCCTACTTAAGAGTCAAAAGTGACTGGAGGGCAACCAACCCCCTCTGACGCCCTTTCCCCCCAAATACTTTCTATCAAAATTGTAAGATAGTCACTGTTCAAAACAGTCCAAAGGTCAAATAACTACGCCTCTTGGGTTGACAGACCCTCCCCCCAAGCCACTGGAGAAAGGACTGTAAATTATGCAAGTTGCCCATTGATAGCGCATAAGGTTTTTTATTGGAAAAGAGGGTATGCTTGATCCGGATCTATAAAAAGGCTTAGAGTATTAAGGTAAAACTTTAAGGAAATGACAAGAGGAATGCCAAACACAACCAAAGTGCTTGTGCACAACCAAAGTGCACAATAACCTATGTGCTTGCTGGTTGTGAAAAGGGCTGTAAGCAAAATCTTAGCAATAGTTGAGAAAATTAGGTTGAAGCTTTCAAGGTATATTGCGAAGATGTTGAAGAGAGATTCGAAGAAAACTCCCCTCCCTTCCTTGCCCCTTTTAGGTGTCCCCTCTGCTCAATACTGATCAGATTCTGACATTTTAGTTTCGTTCACACTATCCAAAAGGTCTAATAGCTATATCTCCAGGAACGTCACCCCCCCCCCCCCCCCAAAACACCAGGGCAAGAATTGCAAATTATGCAATTTGCCCATTGTTTATATGCAGGTTTTTTATTAGAAAAAGGAGAAATTACTAATTCTGGGTGTATCTGGAAAGGCTAAGGCTATTAAGATGAAACTGTGGAGGCTGGTGAGGGGTATGTTAAACTAAATAAAAAGGCAATATGTGCATCCAGTTTATCAAAAAGAGAATCTGCAATATTTTAAGAATAGCTAAGATTATTCAGTTGAAACTTTCGGGAAATGTTGAGGGGTGATGTTGAAAGATTTGAGAGATTTGATTTTTTTTAAAAAGAATCAAAAGGTCCAGTAACTATGCCTCTGGGAATGCAATGCCGCTCACAACTCCCAGTGCAAGGACTGTAAATTATGCAATTTGCCCTTTTTATATGCCGGATTTATCATTAGGAAAAGAGGGGGATGTGTTTGATTTTGCGTATGTTCGGAAAGGCAAAGGCAAAGGCAATTAAGTTGAAACTTCGGGGAATGTTGAGTAACATGTTAAACTAAACAAATGAAATTATGCGCATCCACCTTGTCAAAAAGACGTATATATATTATTTCAAAAACAGCTGAAATAAATAGAAGGGTTAATTGGGGATAAGGTTAAGGTGAGGGGAGGTCCACCACCCTCGAACCCCTCTTTTTAGATTTTGAAAGATATCTTTTTTTAGAGGGAAGATAGTTGAAACTTTCAGGGGGATGTTGAAATAAATCAAAAGACACTAATTAGAACTAATAAATTAAAATCAGGTATTTTAGTTCAGCTGAAGACGCGAAAAACTGTTGAAATATTGATTTTAAAAGCAAAAAAAAAATGGTAATAAAAACGAACAGAAATTAATTTTAAAAACTTTCCATAAAAAGAAGTTTTTCAAAGAAAAGTAAAGAGTCATCTTAAACTCAAGACCAACCGAAATAAATTCCTATGGTAATTCAAACTCAAAAAGACTTGAAATTACTTTTAAATAACGACTGACATCACACCGCCTTTCCATCATAAGAACAAACAAACAACAGGGATTTTCAAAGACAACAAACTTAGCTCAACCCTCAAATGGTTATTTCGGCTTTATATCCAAGATCCGTCCTCAGCAAAAAATTAATATAAATAAAAGAAGACTTCAAATAAAATAAAATGCACCAAATATTAGAAAAACGTCTGCAACAACATAAAGATGGGTACTTGTTAATTATTCAGAACACAATCATGAATTTTGATCTGAATGTAAGATTTGAGAAAACCGGTTTCATAGCCACAAAGACAAGTGACGGGTGACAGAATGCATAGGACTTGTATAATTTGTGCTATAAATTTGCAAATTAGGGGGGGTATATAGTGGGTCTGCATGCAAAATGTGTTAGCTACAATTATTCTAAATAATATGAAGTATAAATTGTTTTATAACTTCACACTGTCCACATACTTTACCCCGCCCCCTAATGTCGAAATATATAACCCAAATTACGTAAGTCCATTGTATTCTTTGTCAAACTAATTAAGTCTTGTGGCTATGAAATATGAAACTGGTTTAAACAGATCAGAACTCTTGTTCTGAATAATTGACAAGTACTCAAACATGATATAACCAAGGTTTTCAATTCTAATAGTATTCAGAACTATTTGGATTTTGCTCTAAGCAGCCATGTTTTTGACAACCTCTACCATACAATACCTTTTTAAAAATCCTCCATCATTAGCATTGACTTGGGTATTAAACAGGTTGATCATGAGGCAATAAAAATTAAACTCAAGGTAAATAATAACATTAGGGATTTAGGGGAGTACTTAATACTTTATAGCCAAATTTACTTAAAAACAATTTGAAAAATTATATTGCAAAACAAATAGCCAATACCATTGAACATGAACACAAATACAGAAAACTCAAAAACCGCACAGTATTTGCACTTAACTGAAAAAAAAATACTATAACCATTTTTATTATATGCCTCATGCATAAAATTGAAAAATAAAAGTGAGATACAGTTAAATTAAATCTTTAATTTTAGTAGGAATGACCTAATATCTCCGGAACGACACCACTGCTTCCATCTACAATTTAGTCTAACGCTGACAGGACATAATTTATGGTTTTTATCACTGAGAAGGAAAAAATAGGATTTTTCTCACTTGAAAAAAACAGTATTTTTCTCACTTTGATGGATGTTTCTTGGATGTCAACAACAATTGAAGGATGTTTCATGGTTGTCAACAGCAATTTATGCATGTTCTTATGGCTTTTGTCAATTGATTACATAATATCTCCGACGAGTACATAATTTATGGATGTTTTTATGGATTTTGTCACTGAGAATGAAAAAACATGATTTTTCTCACTTTGATGGATGTTTCTTGGATGTCAACAACAATTGAAGGATGTTTCATGGTTGTCAACAGCAATTTATGCATGTTTTTATGGTTTTTTGTCAATTGATTACATAATATCTCCGACGAGTACATAATTTATGGATGTTTTTATGGTTTTTGTCATTGAGAATGAAAAACAGGATTTTTCTTACTTTGATGGATTTTCATGGTTTCGTTCTGTTTGATGGTTAAGATACAGAGGGGAATGCATATGGCTTCACTTAGGGGAAGAGAATTATGTGGGAGTCTAAAGAGATATAAATTCTATTTTAAATACGGCTTCACTGATCTTTAAGTCAGAGAGATAAATTGATATTCTAAAGAAACCATAATAGTGTAGCTAGGAACATTTATGAGATGAAGAGATTAACGCGGGAAAGGATTTCCTAGGAATTTCAAATTTGACAGCCCAGGGATGCCAAAACAAAAGGAACACGCAGAAATTACGTTTAGGGATTATTTGGGCGAAACCGTTTTGAGACATTTTAGAAGATGATTTAAGCAAAACCGTTTGAGGCATTTTAGAAGATGATTTTAGAAAACAAAAGCGGAACTTTTAAAATTCACAACTGAAGGTCAGTAAATAATTCCTTTGTTTTCTTATTAAACACGATTGGCTGAAATAAAAGCGGAACTCTTAAAATCACAACAACTGAAGGTCAGTAAATAATTCCTTTGTTTTTTTGTTAAACACGATTGGCTTAAATAAAATCGGAACTTTTAAAATCACAACTGAAGGTCAGTAAATAATTCCTTTTTTTTTGTTAAACACGATTGGCTGAAATAAAAGCGGAACTTTTTAAATCACAACAACTGAAGGTTAGTAAATAATTCCTTTGTTTTTTTTGTTAAACACAACTGACTTAAATAAAAGCGAAACTGTTAAAATCACAACAACTGAAGGTCCGTAAATAATTCCTTTGTTTTTTTGTTAAACAAGATTGGCTGAAACAAAAGCGGAACTTTTGAAATCACAACTGAAGGTCAGTAAATAATTCCTTTGTTTTTTGTTAAACACGATTGGCTTAAACAAAAGCGGAACTTTTTAAATCAAAACAACTGAAGGTAAGTAAATAATTCCTTTTTTTTTTTTTAAACACTATTGGATGAAACAAAAGAGTAAATTTTAAAATCACAACAACTGAAGGTCAGTAAATAATTCCTTTTGTTTTTTTGTTAAACACGATTGTCTGAAATAAAAGCGGAACTCTAAAATTCACAACAACTGAAGGTCAGTAAATAATTCCTTTGTTTTTTTTTTAAACACGTTTGGATTAAATAAAAGCTGAAATATTAAAATCAAAAAAACATAAGTTCAGTAAATAATTCATTTTGTTTTTTTTTTTTAAACACGATTGGCTGAAATAAAAGCGGAACTCTTAAAATCACAACTGAAGGTCAGTAAATAATTCCCTTTTTTTTTTTGTTAAACACGATTGGCTGAAACAAGAACGGAACTTTTAAAATAACAGCTGAAGGTCAGTAAATAATTCCTTTGTTTTTTTGTTAAACACAATCGGCTGAAACAAAAGCGGAACTTTTAAAATCACAACAACTGAAGTTCATTCAATAATTCCTATTTTTTTTTGTTAAACGCGTTTGGCTGAAAAAAAAGCAGAACTTTTATAGTCACAACAACTGAAGGTCAGTAAATAATTCCTTTTGTTTTTTTTTGTTTTACACAATTGATTGAAACAAAAGCAGATCTTTTAAAATCACAACAACTGAAGGTCAGTACATAATTCCTTTGTTTTTTTTTTAAACACGATTTGCTGAAAAAAAAGCGGAAATTTTAAAATCACAACTGTAGGTCAGTAAATATTTCCTTTTTTTTTTTTTTAAACACTTTGGGCTGAAAAAAAGAGGAAATCTTAAAAAAAAAAAACCTTCAGGTAGTTAATTAATTCCTTTGTTTTTTTTTTAAAAACGATTGGCTTAAACAAAATCGGAAATTTTATAATAAAAAACACTTCTAGTAATTAAATATTTCATTTTTTTTTTTTTAAAACACTTTGGTATGAAACAAAATAGTAAATCTTAAAATCACAACAACTTAAGGTCAGTAAAAAATTCCTTTGTTTTTTTTTTGTTAAACACTTTTGGCTTAAACAAAAGCGGAACTTCTAAAATCACAACTGAAGGTCAGTAAATAATTCCTTTGTTTTTTTTTTATAAAAACGATTGGCTTAAAAAAAAGCGGAACTTTTAAAATCACAAAAACTGATGGTTAATAAATAATTCCTTTGTTTTTTTTTGTTAAAAAAGATTGGCTGAAATAAAAGCGGAACTCTTAAAATCACAACAACTGAAGGTCAGTAAATAATTCCTTTGTTTTTTTTTGTTAAAGACGATTGGCTGAAACAAAACCGGAACTTTTAAAATCACAACAACTGAAGGTCAGTAAATAATTTCTTTGTTTTTTTATTAAACACGATTGGCTGATACAAAAGCGGAACTTTTAAAATCACAACTGAAGGTCAGTAAGTAATTCCTTTTGTTTTTTTTTTTAAATACGATTGGCTGAAATAAAAGCGGAACTTTTAAAATCACAACTCCTGAAGGTCAGTAAATGATTCCTTTGTTTTTTTTGTTAAACACGATTGTCTTAAACAAAAGCGGAACTCTTAAAATCACAACAACTGAAGGTCAGTAAATAATTCCTTTGTTTTTTGTTAAACACGATTGGCTGAAATAAAAGCGGAACTCTTAAAATCTCAACAACTGAAGGTCAGTACATAATTCCTTTGTTTTTTTTGTTAAACACGATTGGCTGAAACAAAAGCGGAACTTTTAAAATCACAACTGAAGTTCAGTAAATAATTCCTTTGTTTTTTTGTTAAACACGATTGGCTGAAACAAAAGCGGAACTTTTAAAATCACAAGAACTGAAGGTCAGTAAATAATTCATTTGTTTTTTTTTGTTAAACACGATTGGCTGAAACAAAAGCGGAACTTTTAAAATCACAACAACTGAAGGTCAGTAAATAATTCATTTTTTTTAAACACGATTGGCTGAAACAAAAGCGGAACTTTTAAAATCACAACAACTGAAGGTCAGTAAATAATTCCTTTGGTTTTTTTTTAAACACTATTGGCTGAAATAAAAGCGGAACTATTAAAATCACAACTGAAGGTTAGTAACTAATTCCTTTGTTTTTTGTTTCACACTATTGGTTTAAATAAAACCGGAACTCTTAAAATCACAAAAACTGAAGGTCAGTAAATAATTTTTTTGTTTTTTTGTTAAACATTATTGGCTGAAACAAAAGCGGACATCTTAAAATCACAACTGAAGGCCAGTAAATAATTCCTTTGTTTTTTTTGTTAAACTCGATTGTCTGAAAAAAAAGCGGAACTTTTAAAATCACAACAACTGAAGGCTAGTAAATGATTCCATTGTTTTTTTTTGTTAAAATCGTTGGGATTGAAACAAAAGCGGAACTCTTAAAATGACAACAACTGAAGGTCAGTAAATAATTCCTTTGTTTTTTTGTTAAACACGATTGGCTGAAACAAAAGCGGAACTTTTAAAATCACAACAACTGAAGGCCAGTAAATGATTCCATTGTTTTTTTTTGTTAAACACGATGGGATTGAAACAAAAGCGGAACTCTTAAAATCACAACAACTGAAGGTCAGTAAATAATTCCTTTGTTTTTTTAAACACGATTGGCTTAAATAAAAGCGGAACTCTTAAAATCACAACAACTGAAGTTAAGTAAATAATTCCTTTGTTTTTTTTGTAAAAAAAGATTTGCTTAAAAAAAAGCGGAACTTTTAAAATCACAACAACTGAAGGTCGGTAAGTAATTCATTTTTTTTTTTTTTAAACACGATTGGCTGAAACAAAAGCGGAACTTTTAAAATCACAACTGAAGGTCAGTAAATAATTCCTTTTTTTTTATTAAACACGATTGGCTGAAATAAAAGCGGAACTTTTAAAATCACAACAACTGAAGGTCAGTAAGTAATTCATTTGTTTTTTTGTTAAACATGACTTCGGGCGGGGCCCCCCACCCCCCGAGACCACGGGGCCGAAAGCCGGCCATGGGTGGGACCCCCACCCCCCAGGCCCCCTCCCCCAGGTTAGGTTACCTAACATTTCTAGGTTAACTTACACTAGGTTAAGTGGCGCGCCACTTAACCTAGTGTAAGTTAACCTAGAAATGTTAGGTAACCTAACCTAACGCAAACCTAGAAATGTTAGGTAACCTAACCTAACCTGGGGGGAGGTCCCACCCATGGCCGGCTTTCAGCCCCGTGGCCCCGGGGGTTGGGGGGCCCCGCCCGCAGTCGTGTTTAACAAAAAAACAAATGAATTATTTACTGACCTTCAGTTGTTGTGATTTTAAGAGTTCCGCTTTTATTTCAGCCAATCGTGTTTAAAAAAAAACAAAGGAATTATTTACTGACCTTCAGTTGTGATTTTAAGAGTTCCGCTTTTGTTTCAGCCAATCCTGTTGAACAAAAAAACGAAGGAATTATTTACTGACCTTAAGTTGTTGTGATTATAAGAGTTACGCTTTTGTTTAAGCCAATCGTGTTTAAAAAAAACAAAGGAATTATATACTAACCTTCAGTTTTTGTGATTTCATGACTTCTACTTTTATTTCAGCCCAACGTGTTTAACAAAAAAACAAAGGAAATATTTACTTAAAATTAGGTTTTGTTAGTTTAAGAGTTAAACTTTTATTTAAGCCCAAAGTGTTTAACAAAAAAACAAAGGAATTATTTACTAACCTTCAGTTGTTGTGACTTTAAAGGTTCCGCTTTTGTTTCAGCCAATCGTGTTTAACAAAGAAACAAAGGAATTATTTACTGACCTTCAGTTGTTGTTATTTTAAGAGTTCCGCTTTTGTTTCAGCCAATAGTGTTTAACAAAAAAACAAAGGAATTATTTACTGACCTTCAGTTGTTGTGATTTAAGAGTTCCGCTTTTGTTTTAGTAAATCGTGTTTAACAAAAATAAAACAAAGGAATTATTTACTGAATTTCAGTTGTTTTGATTTTAAGAGTCCCACTTTTGTTTAAGCCAATCGTGTTTAACAAAAAACAAAAAAAGGAATTATTTAATGACCTACAGTTGTGATTTTAAAAGTTACGCTTTTGTTTCATCCAATCATGTTTAACAAAAAAACAAAGGAATTATTTACTGACCTTCAGTTGTTGTGATTTTAAAAGTTCCGCTTTTGTTTCAGCCAATCGTGTTTAACAAAAAAAAACAAAGGAATTATTTACTGTCCTACAGTTGTGATTTTAAAAGTTCCGCTTTTGTTTCAGCCAATCATGTTTAACAAAAAAACAAAGGAATTATTTACTGACCTTCAGTTGTTGTTATTTTAAAAGTTCCGCTTTTTTTTCAGCCAATTGTGTTTAACAAAAAACAAAGGAATTATTTAATGACCTTCTGTTGTGATTTTAAGAGTTCCGCTTTTTTTTAATCCTATAGTGTTTAAAAAAAAACAAATGAATTATTTAATGACATTCAGTTGTTGTGATTTTAAAAGTTCCGCTTTTGTTTAAGCCAATAGTTTTTAACAAAAAAAAAAAAAAGGAAATATTTTCTGACCTTCAGTTCTTTTTATTTTAAAATTTCTGCTTTTTTTTAAGCCAATTGTTTTTAAAAAAAAAAAAAAGGAATTATTTAATTACATTAATTTTTTGTTTTTTTAAAATTTCCGCTTTTTTTTCATCCAGTCGTGTTTAAAAAAAAAAAAAACAAAGGAATTATTTACTGACCTTCAGTTGTTGCGATTTTAAGAGCTCCGCTTTTATTTCAGCCAATAATGTTTAACAAAAAACAGAGGAATTATTTACTGAACTTCAGTTGTTGTGATTTAAAGAGTTCCGCATTTGTTTCAGCCAATCGTGTTTAACAAAAAAAAACAAAGGAATCATTTACTAACCTTCAGTTGTGATTTTAAAAGTTCCGCTTTTATTTCAGCCAATCGTGTTTAATAAAAAAAACAAAGGAATTATTTACTGACCTTCAGTTGTTGTGATTTTAAAAGTTCCGCTTTTGTTTCAGCCAATCGTGTTTAACAAAAAAAACAAAGGAATTATTTACTGACCTTCAGTTGTTGTAATTTTAAGAGTTCTGCTTTTGTTCCAACCCATCGTGTTTAACAAAAAAAAAACAAAGGAATTATTTACTGACCTTCAGTTGTGATTTTAAGAGTTCCGCTTTTATTTAAGCCAATTGTGGTTAACAAAAAATCAAAGAAATTATTTACTAACCTTCAGTTGTGATTTTAAAAGTTCCGCTTTTGTTTCAGCCAATAGTGTTTAACAAAAAAAACAAAGGAATTATTTACTGACATTAAGTTGTTGTGATTTTAAAATTTACGCTTTTGTTTCAGCCAATCGTGTTTAACAAAAAAAAAAAGGAATTATTTACTGACCTTCTGTTGTTGTGATTTTAAAAGTCCCGCTTTTGTTTAATCTAATAGTTTTTAAAAAAAAAACAAATGACATATTTAATGATCAACAGTTTTAATTATATAAGTTAGTCTCTTGTATCAGACCATAGTGTTTAACAAAAAAAAAAAGTAATTATTTACTTACATAATTGTTTTTTGATTATAAAATTTAAGATGTTGTTTCATAACAAAGTTTTTAAAAAAAAAAAAGGAATTATTTAATGAACTTCTGTTGTTGTGATTTTAATAATTCCGCTTTTGTTTCAGCCAATCGTGTTTAACAAAAAAACAAAGGAATTATTTACTGACCTTCAGTTGTTGTGATTTTAAGAGTTCCGCTTTTATTTCATCCAATCGTGTTTAACAAAAAAACAAAGGAATTATTTACTAACCTTCAGTTGTTGTGACTTTAAAGGTTCCGCCTTTGTTTCAGCCAATCGTGTTTAACAAAGAAACAAAGGAATTATTTACTGACCTTCAGTTGTTGTTATTTTAAAAGTTCCGCTTTTGTTTAAGCCAATCGTGTTTAACAAAAAAACAAAGTAATTATTTACTGACCTTCAGTTGTTGTGATTTTAAAAGTTCCTCTTTTGTTTCAGCCAAACTTGTTTAACAAAAAAAAAACAAAGGAATTATTTACTGACCTTCAGTTGTTGTGATTTTAAAATTTCCGCTTTTTTTTCAGCCAAACGTGTTTAAAAAAAAAAAAAAAAAGGAATTATTTAATGGCCTACAGTTGTGATTTTAAAAGGTCCGCTTTTATTTCATCCAATAATGTTTAACAAAAAAACAAAGGAATTATTTACTGACATTCAGTTGTTGTGATTTTAAAAGTTCCACTTTTGTTTAAGCCAATAGTTTTTAACAAACAAAACAAAGAAATGATTTACTGGCCTACAGTTGTGATTTTAAAAGTTCCGCTTTTGTTTCAGCCAATCATGTTTAACAAAAAAAAAAAGGAATTATTTACTGACCTTCAGTTGTTGTGATTTTAAAAGTTCCGCTTTTATTTCAGCCAATTGTGTTTAACAAAAAAAAAAGGAATTATTTACTGACCTTCAGTTGTGATTTTAAGAGTTCCGCTTTTGTTTCAGCCAATCGTGTTTAACAAAAAACAAATTAATTATTTACTGACATTCAGTTGTTGTGATTTTAAAATATCTGCTTTTGTGTAAGTACGTCGTTTTTAAAAAAAAAAAAAAAAGGGAATTATTTAATGAAATTCATTTGTTGTGATTTTAAAATTTACTCTTTTGTTTAAGTCAATCGTGTTTAACAAAAAAAACAAAGGAATTATTTACTAACCTTCAGTTGTGATTTTAAAAGTTCCTCTTTTATTTCAGCCAATCGTGTTTAACAAAAAAAAACAAAGGAATTATCTACCGACCTTCAGTTGTTGCGATTTTAAAACTTCTGCTTTTATTTCAGCCAATAATGTTTAACAAAAAACAGAGGAATTATTTACTGACCTTCAGTTGTTGTGATTTTAAAAGTTCCGCTTTTGTTTCAGCCAATCGTGTTTAACAAAAAAAACAAAGGAATTATTTACTGACCTTCAGTTGTGATTTTAAAAGTTCCGCTTTTGTTTCAGCCAATCGTGTTTAACAAAAAAAACAAAGGAATCATTTACTGACCTTCATTTGTTGTGATTTTAAAAGTTCCGCTTTTGTTTCAGCCAATCGTGTTTAACAAAAAAAACAAAGGAATTATTTACTGACCTTCAGTTGTTGTAATTTTAAGAGTTCCGCTTTTGTTCCAACCCATCGTGTTTAACAAAAAACAAAGAAATTATTTACTGACCTTCAGTTGTTGTGATTTTAAGAGTTCCGCTTTTATTTCAGCCAATTGTGGTTAACAAAAAAACAAAGAATTTATTTACTGACCTTCAGTTGTGATTTTAAAAGTTCCGCTTTTTTTTAAGCCAATCGTGTTTAACAAAAAAAAAAAAGGAATCATTTACTGACCTTCAGTTGTTGTGATTTTAAAAGTTTCGCTTTTGCTTCAGCCAATCGGGTTTAACAAAAAAACAAAGGAATTATTTACTGACCTTCAGTTGTTGTGATTTTAAAAGTTCCGCTTTTGTTTAAGCCAATCATGTTTAAAAAAAAAAATAAGGAATTATATACTGACCTTCTGTTGTGATTTTAAGAGTTCCGCTTTTGTTTCAGCAAAACGGGTTTAACAAAAAAAAAAAGGAATTATTTAGTGACCTTTAGTTGTTGTGATTTTAAAAGTTCCTCTTTTGTTTCAGTCAATTGTGTTTAACAAAAAAAAAACAAAAGAAATTATTTACTGACCGTCAGTTGTTGTGATTTTAAAAGTTCCGCTTTTGTTTCGGCCAATCGTATTTAACAAAAAAAGGAATTGTTTACTGACCTTCAGTTGTTGTGATTTTAAAAGTTCCGCTTTTGTTTCAGCCAATCGTGTTTAACAAAAAAAACAAAGGAATTATTTACTGACCCTCAGTTGTTATTTTAAAAGTTTCGCTTTTGTTTCAGCCAATCGTGTTTAACAAAAAAAAAAAACAAGGGAATTATTTACTGACCTTCAGTTGTTGTGATTTTAAAAGTTCCGCTTGTGTTTCAGCCAATCGTGTTTAACAAAAAACAACAAAAGGAATTATTTACTGACCTTCAGTTGTTGTGATTTTAAAAGTTCCGCTTTTATTTCAGCCAATCGTGTTTAACAAAAAAAAAACAAAGGAATTATTGACTGACCTTCAGTTGTTGTGATTTTAAGAATTAAGCTTTTGTTTCAGCCAATCGTGTTTAACAAAAAAAAAAAATTAATTATTTAATGACCTTGAGTTGGTGTGATTTTAAAAGTTCCGCTTTTTTTTTAGCCAATCGTGTTTAAAAAAAAAAAAAAAATGAATTATATACCGACCTTCAGTTGTTGCGATTTTAAGAGTTGCGCTTTTATTTCAGCCAATAATGTTTAACAAAAAACAGAGGAATTATTTACTGACCTTCAGTTGTTGTGATTTTAAGAGTTCCGCTTTTATTTCAGCCAATCGTGTTTAACAAAAAAACAAAGGAATTATTTACTGACCTTCAGTTGTGATTTTAAAAGTTACGCTTTTGTTTAAGCCAAACGTGTTTAAAAAAAAAAACAAAGTAATTATTTAATAACTATCAGATTTTTTTATTATAAAAGTTAAGCATTTTTATAAGCAAATCATGTTTAAAAAAAAAAACAAAGGAATTATTTAATGACCTTGAGGTGTTGTAATTTTAAGAGTTCCGCTTTTGTTTCAGCCAATCGTGTTTAACAAAAAAAACAAAGGAATTATTTAATGACCTTCAGTTGTGATTTTAAGAGTTCCGCTTTTATTTCAGCCAATTGTGGTTAACAAAAAAACAAAGAATTTATTTACTGACCTTCAGTTGTTATTTTAAAAGGTCCGCTTTTGTTTCAGCCAATCGTGTTTAACAAAAAAAACAAAGGAATTATTTACTGACCTTCAGTTGTTGTGATTTTAAAAGTTCCGCTTTTGTTTCAGCCAATCGTGTTTAACAAAAAAACAAATGAAATATTTAATTACCTTCAGTTGTTGTGATTTTAAGAGTTCCGCTTTTGTTTCAGCGAATCGTGTTTAACAAAAAAACAAAGGAATTATTTACTGACCTTCAGTTGTGATTTTAAAAGTTCCTCTATTGTTTCAGCAAATCGTGTTTAACAAAAAAACAAAGGAATTATTTACTGACCTTCAGTTGTTGTGATTTTAAAAGTTCCGCTTTTGTTTCAGTCAATCGTGTTTAACAAAAAAAAAAACAAAAGGAATTATTTACTGACCGTCAGTTGTTGTGATTTTAAAAGTTCCGCTTTTGTTTCGGCCAATCGTATTTAACAAAAAAACAAAGGAATTGTTTACTGACCTTCAGTTATTGTGATTTTAAAAGTTCCGCTTTTGTTTAAGCCAATCGTGTTTAACAAAAAAAACAAAGGAATTATTTACTGACCCTCAGTTGTTATTTTAAAAGTTACGCTTTTGTTTCAGCCAATCGTGTTTAACAAAAAAAAACAGGAAATATTTACTGACCTTCAGTTGTTGTGATTTTAAAAGTTCCGCTTTTGTTTAAGCCAATCGTGTTTAACAAAAAACAACAAAAGGAATTATTTACTGACCTTCAGTTGTTGTAATTTTAAAAGTTCCACTGTTGATTCAGCCAATAGTTTTTAACAAAAAAAAACAAAGTAATTATTGAATGACCTTAAGTTGTTGTGATTTTAAAAGTTCCGCTTTTTTTCCAGCCAATCGTGTTTAACAAAAAAAAACAATTATTTACTGACCTTCAGTTGTGATTTTAAAAGTTCCACTTTTGTTTCAGCCAATCGTGTTTAACAAAAAAAACAAAGGAATTATCTACCGACCTAGAGTTGTTGCGATTTTAAGAGTTCCGCTTTTATTTCAGCCAATAATGTTTAAAAAAAAACAGAGGAATTATTTACTGACCTTCAGTTGTTGTGATTTTAATAGTTCCGCTTTTATTTCAGCCAATCGTGTTTAACAAAAAAAAAAATGAATCATTTACTTACATTCAGTTGTTATTTTAAAAGTTCCGCTTTCTTTTCAGCCAATCGTGTTTAATAAAAAACAAAGGAATTATTTACTGACCTTCAGTTGTTTTTATTTTAAAATTTCCGATTTTGTTTCAGCCAATCGTGTTTAAAAAAAACAAACAAATGAATTATTTACTGACCTTCAGTTGTTGTTATTTTAAGAGTTCCGCTTTTGTTTCAGCCAATCGTGTTTAACGAAAAAAAAAAAAAGGAATTATTTACTGACCTTCAGTTGTTGTGATTTTAAAAGTTCCTCTTTTGTTTCAGCCAATCGTGTTTAACAAAAAAACAAAGGAATTATTTACTGACCTTCAGTTGTTGTTATTTAAAAAGTTCCGCTTTTATTTAAGCCAATCGTGTTTAACAAAAAAAACAAAGTAATTATTTAATGACCTTCAGTTGTTTTGATTTTAAAAGTTCCGATTTTTTTTAAGCCAATCGTGTTTAAAAAAAAAAAAAAAAATTAATTATTTAATGACCTTAATTTGTTGTGTTTTTAATAGTTTTTTTATTTTAAAAATTACGCTTTTATTTAAGCCAAAAGTGTTTAAACAAAAAACAAAGGAATTATTTACTGACCTTCAGTTGTTGTGATTTTAAGAGCTCCTTTTTAATTTCAGCCAATCGTCTTTAACAAAAAAACAAAGGAATTATTTACTGACCTTCAGTTGTTGTGATTTTAATAGTTCAGCTTTTATTTTAGCCAATCGTGTTTAACAAAAAAACAACAAAAGGAATTATTTACTGACCTTCAGTTGTTGTTATTTTAATAGTTCTGCTTTAGTTTCAGCCAATCGTTTTTAACAAAAAAACAAAGGAATTTTTCACTTACTTTCAGTTGTTGTGATTTTAAGATGTTCGCTTTTGTTCCAGCCAATCGTTGTTGACAAAAAAAACCAAAGGACAATAAATATTTAATAACTTTTGGTGTTATAATAGTTTAAAGCTTTTATATAAGACAAATTTTTTTTAAAAACAAAAAAAGGAATTATTTACTGACATTCAGTTGTTGTGATTTTAAAAGTTCCGCTTTTATTTAAGCCAATCGTGTTTAACAAAAAAAACAAAGGAATTATTTACTAACCTTCAGTTGTTGTGATTTTAAGAGTTCCGCTTTTATTTCAGCCAATCGTGTTTAACAAAAAAACAAAGGAATTATTTAATGACCTTCAGTTGTTGTGATTTTAAAATTTCCGCTTTTGTTTCATCCAAACGTGTTTAACAAAAAAAAAAAAGGAATTATTTAATTACCTTCAGTTGTTGTGATTTTAAAATTTCTGCTTTTATTTAAGCCAATCGTGCTTAACAAAAAAAAACAAAGTAATTATTTAATGACATTCAGTTTTTGTTATTTTAAGATTTCCGCTTATGTTTAAGCCAATCGTGTTTAACAAAAAAAAAAAAAACAACAAAGGAATTATTTAATTACCTTAACTTTTTGTGATTCTAATAGTTCCGCTGTTTTTTCAGCCAATTGTGTTTAAAAAAGAAAAAAAAAGGTATCATTTACTGACCTTCATTTATTGTGATTTTAGAAGTTCTTTTTTTGTTTAATCCTATCGCGTTTAACAGAAAAACATAGGAATTATTGTATGACCCTCAGTTGGTGTGATTTAAAAAGTTCCGCTTTTGTTTAAGCAAATCGTTTTTAATAAAAAAAACGAAGGAATAATTTACTGACCTTCAGTTGTTGTGATTTTAAAAGTTCCGCTTTTTTTTCAGCCAATCGTGTTTAACAAAAAACAACAAAAGGAATTATTTACTGACCTTCAATTGTTGTTATTTTAATAGTTACGCTTTTTTTTAAACCAATCGTTTTTAAAAAAAAAAAAAGCAAGTATTTAATGACATTAAGTTGTTGTGATTTTAATAGTTGCGCTTTTATTTCAGCCAATCGTGTTTAACAAAAAAAAAACAAAAGGAATTATTTACTGACCTTCAGTTGTTGTGATTTTAAAATTTCCGCTTTTTTTTCATCCAATAGTGTTTAATAAAAAAACAGAGGGAATGATTTACTGACCTTAAGTTGTTTTTATTTTAAGATTTCTGATTTTAATTCAGCCTCTAGATAAAAAAAAAAACAACAATTGACTCAATTAAAGACTTACAGTTGTTGTGATTCCAAAGGGTCTAGTTTTATTTAAGCCCCATGCGTTTAACAAAAAAAAAACAAAGGAATTATTTACTTTACTTAAGTTTTTTTGTTTTTAAGAGTTTTTTTATTTAAAAAGTTCCGCTTTTGTTTAAGCCAAAAGTGTTTTAACAAAAAAAAAATGAATTATTTAATGACCTTCAGGTGTTGTGATTTTAAGAGCTCCTTTTTAATTTCAGCCAATCGTGTTTAACAAAAAAACAAAGGAATTATTTACTGACCTTCAGTTGTTGTGATTTTAAGAGTTCCGCTTTTATTTTATCCAATCGTGTTTAACAAAAAAAAAAAAAAATGAATTATTTATTGACCTTCAGTTGTTGTGATTTTAAGAGTTCCGCTTTAGTTTCAGCCAATCGTGTTTAATAAAAAAAAAAAGAAATTATTTACATACTTTCAGTTATTTTTATTTTCAGAGTTCTGTTTTTGTTTCAGCCAAAATCGTTTAAAAAAAAAAAAAAAAGGAAATAATAAATTTACTTACTGTTTTTTTTTTTTAAAATTTAAGCTTTTATTTAAGACATTTGTGTTTAACAAAAAAACAAAGGAATTATTTACTGACCTTCAGTTGTTGTGATTTTAAGAGTTCCGCTTTTATTTCAGCCAATCGTGTTTAACAAAAAAAACAAAGTAATTATTTACTAACCTTCAGATCTTGTGATTTTAAAAGTTACGCTTTTATTTAAACCAATCGTGTTTAACAAAAAAACAAAGAAATCATTTACTGAACTTCAGTTTTTTTGATTTTAAGAGTTCCGATTTTGTTTCAGCCCATCGTGTTTAACAAAAAAAAAAAAGGGAAATTTTAATGAAAATAATGTGTGTTTTATTTAAAATTTCCGCTTTTGTTTAATAACATAGTTTTTTAAAAAAAAAAAAAAAGAATTATTTACTGATCTTCAGTTGTTGTGATTTTAAAAGTTCCGCTTTTTTTTCAGCCAATCGTGTCTAACAAAAAAAAACAACAAAGGAATTATTTACGGACCTTCAGTTGTTGTGACTTTAAAAGTTCCGCTTTTGTTTCAGCCAATCATGTTTAACAAAAAAAAACAAAGTAATTATTTACTGACATTCAGTTGTTGTGATTTTAAAAGTTACGCTTTTGTTTCAGCCAATCATTTTTAAAGAAAAACAAATGAATTATTTAATTACCTTCTGTTGTTTTTATTTTAAAAGTTCCGCTTTTGTTTAAACCAATCGGTTTTAACAAAAAAAACATAGGAATTATTTACTGAACTTAAGTTGTTTTGATTATAAAAGTTCCGATTTTATTTAAACCAATCGTGTTTAAAAAAAAAAAAAAAGGAATTATTTACTGACCGTCAGTTTTGATTTTAAAAGTTACGCTTTTTTTAAGCCAATCGTTTTTAAAAAAAAAAAAAAAAATAATTATTTACTGACCTTCAGTTTTTGTGATTATAATATTTCCGCTTTTGTTTCAGCCAATCGAGTTTAACAAAAAAACAAAGAAATTATTTAATGACCTTCAGTTGTTGTGATTTTAAAAGTTCCGCTTTTGTTTCAGCCAATCGTGTTTAACAAAAAAAACAAAGGAATTATTTACTGACCTTCAGTTGTTGTGATTTTAAAAGTTCCGCTTGTGTTTGAGCCAATCGTGTTTAACAAAAAACAACAAAGGAATTATTTACTGACCCTCAGTTGTTGTGATTTTAAGAGTTACGCTTCTATTTAAGCCACTCGTGTTTAACAAAAAAAAGGAATTATTTACTGACCTTCAGTTGTCGTGATTTTAAAAGTTGCGCTTTTGTTTCAGCCAATCGTGTTTAACAAAAAAAAAACAAAAGGAATTATTTACTGACCTTCAGTTGTTGTGATTTTAAAAGTTCCTCTTTTGTTTCAGCCAATCGTGTTTAACAAAAAAACAAAAGAATTTACTGACCTTCAGTTGTTGTTATTTTAAGGGTTCAGATTTTGTTTAAGCAAAAATTGTTTAAAAAAAAAAACAAACTAATTATTAACTTAATTTAATTTGTTGTGATTTTAAAATTTAAACTTTTGTTTAAGCCAATCCTTTTTAACAAAAAAAAACAAAAGGAATTATCTATTGACCTTCAGTTGTTGTGATTTTAAGAGTTTTGTGATTTTAAAAGTTACGCTTTTTTTTAAGCCAATAGTGTTTTAACAAAAAACAAAGGAATTATTTACTGACCTTCAGTTGTTGTGATTTTAAGAGCTCCTTTTTAATTTCAGCCAATCGTGTTTAATAAAAAAACAAAGGAATTATTTACTGACCTTAAGTTGTTGTTATTTTAAGAGTTCCGCTTTTATTTTAGCCAATCTTGTTTAACAAAAAAAAAACAAAAGGAATTATTTACTGACCTTCATTTGTTGTGATTTTAAAAGTTCTGCTTTAGTTTCAGCCAATCGTGTTTAATAAAAAAACAAAGGAATTATTTACTGACCTTCAGTTGTTGTGATTTTAAAAGTTCCGGTTTTTTTTCATCCAATCGTTTTTAACAAAAAAAAACAAAAGGAATTATTTACTGACCTTCAGTTGTTGTGATTTTAAGATTTCCGCTTTTATTTCAGTCAATCGTGTTTAACAAAAAAACAAAAGAATTATTTACTGACCTTCAGTTGTTGTGATTTTAAAAGTTCCGTTTTTATTTAAGCCAATATGGTTTAAAAAAAAAAATAAAGGAATTATTTAATGGCCTTCAGTTGTGATTTTAAAATTTAATCTTTTGTTTAAGTCAATCATGCTTAACAAAAAAAACAAAGGAATTTTTTAATGACCTTCAGTTGTTGTGATTTTAAAAGTTCCGCTTTTGTTTCAGCCAATCGTTTTTAACAAAAAAAAACAACAAAGGAATTATTTACTGACTTTCAGTTGTTGTTATTTTAAAAGTTCATCTTTTGTTTCAGTAACTCTTGTTTAACAAAAAAAAAAAAGTAATTATTAAAAGAAAATAATTTGGTGCTATTTTTGATTATATTCTTTTTTTTAAGCATAAAGCGTTTAAAAGAAAAAAAAATGAATTATTTAATTAACTTCAGTTTTTGTGAATTTAAGAGTTTCGATTTTTTTTAAGCCAATAGTTTTTAACAAAAAAAACAAAAGAAATATTTAATGACCTTCATTTGTTTTGATTATAAGAGTTCCGCTTTTGTTTAAGCAAATATTTTTTAACAAAAAAACAAAGAAATTATTTAATTAAATTAAGTTGTTGTGATTTTAAAAATTCCGCTTTTGTTTCAGCCAATCGTGTTTAAAAAAAAAACAGGAATTTTTTACTGACCTTCACTTGTTGCGATTTTATGAGTTCTGCTTTTATTTCAGCCACACGTTTTTAACAGAAAACAACCAAAGTACAAATATTAATTAATTAAGTTGTTGCTTTTTTTAGATTTCCGCGTTTTTATAAGAAAATCATTTTTAACAAAAAAAAAAAAAATGAATCATTTACTGACCTTCAGTTGTTGTGATTTTAAAATTTCCGCTTTTTTTTAAGCCAATCATTTTTAAAAAAAAAACATAGGAATCATTGAATGACCGTCAGTTGTTGTGATTTTAAGATTTCCGATTTTGTTTCAGTCAATCGTGTTTAAAAAAAAAACAAAGGGAATCATTGACTGACCTACACTTGTTGTGATTTTAAGAGTTCCGCTTTTTTTTAAGCCAATCGTGTTTAACAAAAAAAACAAAAGAATTATTTACTGACCTTCAGTTGTGATTTTAAAAGATCCGCTTTTATATCAGCCAATCGTTTTTAACAAAAAAAAAACAAAAGAATTATTTACTGACCTTCAGTTGCTGTGATTTTAAGTTTCGCTTTTATTTCAGTCAATCGTGTTTAACAAAAAAACAAAGGAATTATTTAATAAACATCAGTTGTTGTTATTTTAAAAGTTCCGCTTTTATTTAAGCCAATCGTTTTTAACAAAAAAAAAAGGAATTATTTAATGACCTTCAGTTGTGTTTTTAAAATTTACGCTTTTATTTCAGCCGATCGTGTTTAACAAAAAAAACAAAGGAATTATTTACTGACCTTCAGTTGTTGTGATTTTAAAAGTTCCGCTTTTATTTTAGCCAATCGTGTTTAATAAAAAAATAAAGGAATTATTTACTGACCTTCAGTTGTTGTGATTTTAAGAGTTCCGCTTTTATTTCAGCCAATAGTGTTTAACAAAAAAAACAAAGGAATTATTTACTGACCTTCAGTTGTGATTTTAAAAGTTCCGCTTTTGTTTTCTAAGAACATCTTCTAAAATGCCTCAAACGGTTTCGCTTAAATCATCTTCTAAAATGCCTCAAAACGGTTTCGCCCAAATAATCCCTAAACGTAATTTCTGAGTGTTCCTTTTGTTTTGGCATCCCTGCGCTGTCACATTTGAAATTCCTAGGAAATCCTTTCCCACGTTAATCTCTTCATCTCATAAATGTTCCTCGCTACACTATTATGGTTTCGTTAGAATATCAATTTATCTATCTGACTTAAAGATCAGTGAAGCCGTATTTAAAATAGAATTTCTATCTCTTTAGACTCCCGCATAATTCTCTTCCCCTAAGTGAAGCCATATGCATTCCCCTCTGTATCTTAACCATCAAACAGAACGAAACCATGAAAATCCATCAAAGTGAGAAAATTCCTATTTTTCATTCTCAATGACAAAAACCATAAAAACATCCATAAATTATGTACTCGTCGGAGATATTATGTAATCAATTGACAAAAATCATAAAAACATGCATAAATTGCTGTTGACAACCATGAAACATCCTTCAATTGTTGTTGACATCAAAGAAACATTCATCAAATTGAGAAAAATCCAGTTTTTTCAAGTGAGAAAAATCCTGTTTTTTCCTTCTCAGGGATAAAAACCATAAATTATATCCTGTCAGCTTAAGACTAAATTGTAGATGGCAGCAGTGGTGTCGTTCCGGAGATATTAGGTCATTCCTACTAATTTTTGTGATTCCCAGTAATTAATACAATTACATATTAAATATTCAGTTTATTTTCGTTAGTTCTTTCCTGTTATCTTGATTATCACAGATTTATTTTTAATTGGTCGTCGATGTTTTGAAAAACTGAAGCACACTGTTTAAAATACATAGTTTAATAAAACGCAATAGGCTTTAGAACTTTTACGGTTAGGGGAGGGGGAAGGGGACAGTAGCCAAGCTCCTGTTTGTTCTAATTTTTGTTCGTTTTAGATTTGAGTTGAGTATTAAATTTAATTTTAGATCGGTTTAAGATTTCTTTATTCATCTAACCCATTATCTGTTAACTTCATGCTCAATATAATCATTTCTTTCAGTTTCTGTACGTATTGCGTTTCATTTATTCTTTAAATGTAATTATAAAATGACACAAAGAGACAGATAAAAAGGGAGCTGAGGGATACCGCTGACATTTAATTATTCTTTTAATTCATTTTTATTCATACGTAATGTTTTGAACATTCTCTGGAAAAGACTATTTTAAGTATATTATCTTTAAACTGCCGCTGAATCAGTTTGGTTCATGAATCGTTCTAAACCTTGGTTTCAAATTAAATGAAATTTATGGAATAATTTAGTTAAATAAAATTAAAGTCAGCGGTCAGATTATCTTATACAACTTATTCAAACTTAAAACAGCCAGAAATTGTCTGCTCAGGGATTTCAGGAGCAATTTAAAAAACAATTAATCTTCAATAACGCCAATTTCTTAGCAAGGAGTAATTTCCATGATCTATGACGTTTGCCCCTGCGATTATTTCGGTCGTGATTAGATATGAAGTATCGTCAAATCTAATAATACCTTCTTTACTAACAGGTATTGCAGTACATTGGCTATAGGAGTCTTCTTCAGAAAAGGAGGACTTAAATACGAGTCGCTTTGTAGTGTAGTAGTTACAGAGGTGTCTCACGCCTGGAATATTTTCATCGTATTTGGCAAATTGTCAAAATTAACAGTGTTCCTCCCCAGAAAAAGCTTGTCGGCAAAGGAATGAAGTAAAAACAATTTTGGGCTACAAAACTCTTGAGTATGCCCTACCTGATCGAAACGTTGCTTTTTTCATTATATATGTTATTATTTTTTTATTATATATGTTAAGTTATTTTCAAATTAAACAAATTTTTGTCATTCTTCTGTTGCATTTTGATTCTGTTTTTATGACTACAGCGTCAATGTATCCCGTTCACAATTTCTCGAATTGAGCACAGCTCAACTTTCAGGCATAAATTTTGCGTTTAGCCAATCAGAGTCAAGAGTTAAGGCACAAGTTTTTGAACATAGAAAATATGAAAGCTAGGAATAGCAGTTTTTCCATTCGTAACATAAATCTGGTAAAAGACACATATACAGTATTGGTAGAAAATAGTGAGGAACAAATGTATATTCTAAATTTCCAAAACAGCCGTAAATACAGTCACAAGAGAAACATATCAACCCATATGTATTAATTCTAAAGAGGGTATGAGATATTTTTGGGAAATTTTAGATTTGCATCTCATACTTTGAAACAAGGAAGCTCGTTCGATCCGTTAAATCCGTTTTATGTCTTTTTCAGCTCCTAAGATAATTAGAAGCTTCATATTACATCTTCTTCTTCGGCTCACAGTGATCGTTGAAAATTGGAGCATTTGTTATCAACGTTTTCCGTACGTTTTTCTGTTATCAACGTTATGCTTACAAGAATCTTTTGTCGAACGACCGCTTCTCAATAAGATAAAAAACGTGATTAATTCTTCAGTCTTTAGTTATTCTTTAACATCTACTGCTGTGTAACATGTCACCTTTGAATCACCGCAACCAGGCTGATGTTAAATTAGGTGTGCCAATTTGTTAGGGGCCGGAAAAGACGATTGTCCTCTAGAATTGGACAAATACCTATGTTGCATGTTAATTAAAAAATCAAGAGATCAAAGAAGCCCCTACCCTTGATCTTCAAAATTCCTTATCCACCCCGAATAAATTTTCAAAAATTAGCACCCCGACGATAGAAATTAGAGAAAAGGATTTCTCCACAATTTCTACTCCAAATTTAAACACGAAACAAAACTAGCTACACAATAGACAGGGTAGATTCTGCCAGAAAATTCGCCTCTTATTTTGATGAATGATACAAAATATGTCCACAATACATATTCTTAACCTTATATAGTAGACAGCAGAGAATCCTATCCCAACACCAATTCTAATTGCTGACCACCACCACAAGAGACTGAGCCAACTAATGACTTAAAACTATTCGATATTAAGTTGTGACAAATTAAAGTGACAAATTAGATTATGTGACAAATTAAAGTGACAAATTAAATTGTGTTATACTAATGAATTTATTTTACGCCAACTATTCACTTAACAGGGGTTCGAGTCCTGGTGTCGCTGGTTATTTGGTTTGGAAAGGGGGTCAATGGTGTGAATCTGTAAGTTCAGCTCGAGTCGACCCAGCTCTAAATGAGTACCTGGAGAAATCTAAGGGGAAAACACGGGAGGCGTCTGATGATTTGCCCCCAACCACACATTGCACTCCCGATTGAGGGCAGTGAATCAGGCGATCGGTACCTGTGCTACGCAGACCATTGGTCAGCAAGCGAAGTTTTTTTTTCAACTATTTACTTAGCACATTTAATATTTTTAACAATGGCTATTTAGCTGTGGCATCGGATCCTACAGTAACGTGCCCCAGACCGCTGTTAAGCCATGAACCCCAGGCTTATGTACATTAGTCTACAAGGTACCTATTCAATTGACCCAAACCTGCTTGTTGCAAAAGAACACCTACAGTTACTGCATTATAATGGAATCGAGGGTATACATTCTGTTCTGAATTGTGAATGATCCGGAAGGACACCTTTATTGTCTCTTAAGCGCCACAAACTGATAAATCAGTACTGACAACTGTATAAGTTGACTTATATAAATAGCACAATATAGTGTTTAGGTAAAAAGCGTTTTCAGATTTTCCCTAGCAATTCTCCTTTGCCCCGATTATAAAATTATATAAAAATAGAATGCTATAACAAAAATTACTATCGATTATTCACGGTCTGTATTTTCGTTACAGAGCCATCTGTAAAGAAATGTTTGTGGACTTTAATTTTCAGGGATAATAAAAGATTTTTGGGCAGCCAGCTTATCATTTCTCTTCCAAAAGTGTAAAAATAAATTGAAATTTGGTTATTATCCTCTGAAGCATCACAAGATTTATTCAGATAGAAAAAAAAAATCAATCTCAACTGCAGCTACCCACCGAAGACCGGGAAATTGATGCTGGCGGTGCGATTATTCAAACCGTCTCCGTAATAATCCAAACAAGAAGAAGAAGAAAAAAAGAATGCTTAATTCGCTTAAGGTCAAAGTTCTTTGTTCTTTGGATTGGACTTTGCTTGGTAATACAGGATCCAGAGTTGACCTCAGCTGGAGCAACCCACCGCAGAGCCCGGTAGTTTATTTCGGTGACGAGATTATACGAAAGCACCTCATAATAATTCAAACAAGACGAAGAAGAAGAAAAAGTAATAAAATAAAGAAAAAAAAAATAGAGATAGAGATCTGTTACGAACTTTACCGCAGATTATTCAGGGCCTATTCCAGGGCACAACTATCATTAGGGATCATAAATTATTTGCTATTATTTTGAGTTATTTTATTTTAGTATTTAAATCTGTAAAATATTTATGATTGATATTGTTTCCCTAGTTCTATTACATGCCTTACACCCTGCTGATCAGAGCTTGAAATCACTGGTTGACGGCAAAACTCCTAATGGTGTAGCAGTAGCTGCAATCTGGCAGAGAGGGAACTGCAACCCAAATGCAACTACAGTAACAGAAGATTTTAAAATTCGATAATAAAAACTGTCTGAAAGTGTTTTTTTTTAAAAGTCATTCAGGAATAATAACTACTATATTGGTTTATTTTAAAAGTAACAGGTTATTGCTAAAACAAATTTTCGAGAATTTTGACAAAAAGCTAGGAACTCTTCGAAAATTGTGGCGCATCAAAAATGAAAAGCGTACAGGATGTACGTTTTTAATATACGACTTCAATGATTTGAGTGATAATGACTTCAGTGACTTTAATGTTTTGGGTTGTGACTTGAAATTATAGGAAAAGATTCCAGGACGTTGATGGTGAGGTTATTCGATTGAGAAAGGTTTACTTTCATTTACAATGTTGTTGCTTCATCCGTTCAGGATGAAGTTACAATGTAGCAGGAATAATAAGAGGGATTATAATGCATCTAACAAGAATAAATGAAAAAGGAGACATCTAAAGCAGAGTTTTCAATTGTTTTTTTTCCCCCAAATTACCTTTTTTTGAGTGTTTTTACTTTTAAAAAAGACTTTTTTTGGTAGTTTCATTGAAAGAAAAATTTTGTTTTGTGGCAGAAAAATGGCAATCTGTTGTGGCATAATCTCTTTTTTACTTAAAAAAGACGCTATAGCTATTAATTTTCATTCAAATGATCCCCCTCACGATCAATACCAATCTATAATTAGTATGACCACCCCAGGAAGAAACACAAAAGGAGGAGACGTTACAGTTATACTATCCTTGCCAGTTGAGCCCGAAAATCTGATAATGGTATTTCAAATGATAAATATATAAAAAGAATTTACTTTTTACGTTGATTCCAAATATAACCAAAACTGAACCATTTTAATGTTACCTATCAAAACTTATTACCATAAGAAAATGTGCATTATCTTAGAAAAAAGAGGATACACTTGTAAAGGGGGTGCAATTTACGTGAAAACTACACCATGAAATTCAACATCAGTAAAATTAGATTTTCCTTAATATTCGAGATAGTGAGATTTAAGCCTTTTATTAAGGTTTTAATTAAAGATCCAATCGATTAAGGATCTTTAATTAAGAATCTAATCGATCATGTTCGATTGGCTGTCTCATAATTGGAATTATTGAGTCTTTTGGCCCTCTTTGAGCAAACATTGATGTTTTGTTGCACCAAATGGCTGGAAGAAGCTCTTTACTATGGCGAAGTCTCTTCTGGTACTTGAAAAAAGCCACTAAATATTTCAATTTCCTTTAAAAACAAGCCATCTATCTCTACAGCCAATATTAGACACGATTACCCTTGAAAAAAAAAGAAAAAAAGAAAAAAAGAAAAAAAGAGGCCCATCGAGCTATTTCAAAGGTTTTCTTTGAAATTCTTAGTTTTTTCAATAAATAAAAATTACTATTTATTTGCTTCTGAATAATGGTCATCAATTCTGAATCAGCGTCCACGGAAGATTGTTTCTCACTAGACGTGTTCTTAGAAAATCTGTTTTTAAGATTTCGCTTACTATGGGCGTGGTTTGCGTTTTACTAGTTTTCAACTACTTCTGTAACCATGATGCACTGACAAATATTGACTTTCCGTCAGGATGTTGAAATAGCACTTTCAAAATGTGAAAAGGAACCTGGTTCATTTTAGCATAGAAACAATCCATTTAAGTCACACCATGAAAAGTTTGAGCAATATACTTTCACTTTAAATAGCTGAAAACTGGCTAATATAGACGATATTTCAGCCGGTTAGCTGGTGATTGCTGGATATCAAAGGTCGCTATCTGTACCTTTCCAGTAGCATGTTGGACTTACAATCTTGTGTCCATAAGGGTAGGGGTTTGAGCCCTGGTGTCGCTGATTATATTGTTTGGAACCAGTTGAGATATTCTGTAAGCTCCAGAGTCGAAACAGATCTAAAGGTGAAATGGAAGGGTGTGCGACAGTATATGATGACAGACCCCAAATCCCCCATTACACTTGTTGACTGAAGAGCCATAAAACGGAGATCAGCACCGCCGGTTTGGACTATCTAGTCTAGTTCTGCATCGTTTATATTTTACTTTCTCCATACTAGACATCTAGTTCAAACCTTAAGAAATGTACACTACGTGCATTGATTCATCTAGCAAAAATCTGTGTAACAAAGATTATATTATTCTTCTACTCCTCCTCTTCTTCTACCACTCCATATAATGCCAATGTCTCCAATTTCTATGAAATGGGCAGGATCGGCTTTAACACAGAATACTCTACTTATTTCATTTATGTCAAACCCTGAAAAAATTACAGAACCTGTTTAATTTGGGTAGCTAATATTTGGCTAATATAGATTCTAGTAATCCTCCTCTCCTGCAGCCGGTGGTAACTCCCTCGTCGCCAGCCACTCTGTCCTACGGCTAAAATCTCGTCTAATAGCAACAGTGTCTGTGGTCCTTGAGTCTTTATAATTAGTTATCTTGTTTTGCTCAAATATGATATCTTCCGTGAAATCAAGCCAGTTCAGTAAGGGCTCAGATGCATACAAATTTGCAGAGTAACCGAAATATAGGTGAGTTATTTCGTCTGAAGTTTTCCCCAGCTTTTTAATATATGCATGGAGCCAAAATGGTGCCTTTTTTAGGTAGTAGCCCTGGTCAGTACAAGCCACGAAACGAGTTGGAATAGGTCGATGAATTCCACTGCAAAAAAAGAAAAACCTGAAAGATAGATGGCAGAGACGTTTTCCTTGTGACTGCACAAAATTAACAGTTAATAAAATGCTCTAATTCTAACTAGAGGTGTTGAATCTATTCAAGTGGTTACACAGGTTATTCAAGTAAGTTAAAAAGTAAGTATGACGGCACTAGACCTAAGGTCCAAACCAGTGGTGCCGATCTTTATTTTGTGGCCCTTCAGCCAGGAAGTGCTATGGGGCGTTGAGACCCAGCCATCCTGTGCTTTCCTACACCCTTCCTGCTTACCTTCCCCAAATACCTCTTTAGGGCTTGGTCGACTCTGGCTGAGGTTACAGAGTCACGCCATTGACACACGTCCCAAACCAAACAACCGGCCACGCCAGGAATCTAACCCGTACCCCTAGAATAAAGGATTCCCAGCCCAGCACAGACCTATACAAATTATCCATGTTACGTGACGAATATCTTTTTGGCGACTTATCATTGTGACTGAATAAAGTTAGGAATTAATCAAATGCTTCAACTTTAACTCTAGGCTATTGACGTTGTGTAGAGAATATCCGTCTTAACAGTCAATTAAATATTTTATTTCTAATCCTACTCTAAGTATTAAAGTTTTTTACAGGTTAAATATATTACTGAAAGTAGAAAACGAATGTCCTTGTGACTGTATAAAGTTGAGAGTTAGTGAACTTACTACTATTACTAGTACTGCTACTGCTACTACTACTACTACTACTACAAGTACTAATACTACCACTAATACTAATACTAGTACTTCTACTACTATTACTACAACTTCTACTATTACTACTGCTACTACCACTCCAGAGAGGACGTGTTCCATGCAATCCCAAGAGAAGGCTGCAAGTTATAAAAGTAACCCGTCTCTCATAGATACAACTTACAGGAAGAGATGTTGCATCCAGTTGAACTCAAAATCATGCAATGAATCCAGATTTGTGTGCTCGGAAACATAAATTCGGTGTCTGACTCAAATCGACTCCGAGTAAAAGAAGACAATTTGGTAAATGTTTTTACAACTTCCTTAAACCTTTTTCAGTTCCAAAACATTTGACAGAATGACATTATCAATACTTCTGATTTATTTAAAACCAACAAAGCATTTTAGAATTATTTATTTTACGTGAGGTAATTGAATTGACCAAGTTGCAGGTGTAATTTCTTAGTGAATATGTATAGCTGATCGGCTCGTACATGGGAGACGGGGGGAGGGGTCTTGGGACAGCCACCTTAACTAAAATCTCAAGAATTCTGAGATTTTACAGCAATTTCGATTATAATACGCATATTATTTGTATTTTTCTTCAATTTTATGACTTTCCCCTGAAATAAAATTCTGCCGTTTACAGCTGACTCAGGGGCTTTCAATCGTTAGAGATTTCAAGGTTAATCCTGACGCAGGGCAAAAAGAAGCTCCTAAGCCATGATTCAAAAAAAAAAATTAGCTGAGTCCTAATTCAGCACAAAAACTAGCACACTCCACACTTGCTACAAAAAAAAAGTAAGTTACAAATGACTCAATGTAAGAACAATGCAAGTCCAAACAACAGAATCTTGGTAACCCAGTGCAAAAAGGATTCAAGTCCTGACTCAGAGTAGAAACGAATGCAAGTCCAGGCCGTGGAATTCAGTAACCAAGTGCAAGAACAATTTAAGTTCCGGCTGGCTCAGTGCAAAATCGAGCCAAATAGAAGCTGTCGACTAACTCAGTGGGCATGATGCACCTTGTTAGAACCAGAATGATGCAAAAACTTTCAATCTTTAGTGTTAGAGAGCCAGCCAGTGGCCAGCATCCCATTTCTACTGACAAATTTTTAGCAGTAAGGTAGAGATTCGACACCTAGTCTCAAAAGAAGCATCCAAAATTTTTAATCTCGTGACTAGAGAGCTAAAATGGACCTGTTGCCCCACCAAACCCTTCTCCCCCAGCCCAAAGGTATGCATATTCTAATTTTCTTTGAACCGTAATCATAAAAATATTTTCAACCAGTATGACAAGACGAACTAAGTGGGCGTATGGCCATATCAATGCATCCCATTGTGAAATATTTATCAGAAAGGTAGGCATACTTTTTCGGCTTGACATCGGCTTGAAACGTACGTGACCAGTATATTTTGTCAATGGGAAATGAAAATGATGGTTCTCTGACTTTTGTGCAAAAGTGCTCCGATTCTCTTGAATTTACCGAGTAAGAACCTCACGGCAAAGGGAGAGAGGGCCGAATTTTGGAGGTGTTTGCAACTGTAGATACTCAATTTTCTTCTAGAAGACAGTATCCGGGTCCACTTGAAATTTGATTGACAAATAACTGCTGTCAAGCGGACTTCTCACAGAAGTTTTAGCTAGCTTTTATTGGTCAAGGCACTAGCTGGCTTCAAATCTTCAAAAAGTTTGAGAGTCTCCCAACTATGGAACCGTGAACTCTGCAAGCACCTGCACTGTTAAGATCAATGCTCCAACTGTTCTTGGGAAAGAAAAGTCTTTCTGGGTGTAGGTAGGCCTACCTGTCTACCAAATTTCAAGCGAATCGCAGCATATTTGACTTTTGGGCATTTTCCCATAGGCTACATATCACAGGCGATCAATCTCAGCCAAAGCAATCAGAAAATTTTTGGAAAAAAGTTCCAGCTTTTGTCTATCACACTGTCTTCCACCAACTGTTGGCTCAGAAGTTTTGCTGCCTGTAACCTCGGCCCAAAATTGTTCCTTGATAACCCGCATCCATCCTTGCCATAGTATCTCATTATGATTGTACTCTTTGATTGAACAAATAGAGGGTTCGTGATCCTTCCCTTCCGCCATTTCAACTTCCAGGACCAACAGCACCTTTTTTTAGATTGATATTTCTGCTATCATTTAATTTTTTTATTTTAGCTAAGAAACTTTTTTTTGCTTTCAGAAAAAGACAAGAATTTAATACACACTGCATAATAAATATTATCGCATGATTATTATGCGAATAATTTCTATTATTATGCGAATATTTAATATAATTATTATGCGAATATTTAATCGTAAGAATAATTTTTGTTGTTCAGACACTTTAAAGATTTTAGTCAAATAAATCATTTTTAAATAAACAAAATTATTTTGTATAAAGAGATAAACTTAATTTTGCTTATAGGCAAGCAAAAAAAAAAAAAAAAAAAAAAAAAAAACAGAACCCCATTAATAAATGGCCTAGACATATATTTATGCAAATATTCTAATAGTTAAAGCGAAACAGAAGATAAAAATACTGTTTGATAAAAAGGTGAAGTAAAATACATTTATATTCACCTGGAGCTCACCTGGAGGATTTTGTGGGAGGTATGAGTCAGCTGATTTCAAGAGTACTCGCTGAAGCTAGTTATACTATTATGGGTGATTTTAATTTTAACGTGCTTGATCTGTTTAATCATAATGTTCTATTCTAAATTTTTTTGATATCGAATGATCTATACCCGCTTGTGAGTGTACCCACAAGGATTACTGGAAAGAGTGCAACCCTAATTGATAAATTTTTCGTTCGTTCTGCCAATTTGAAGCTTTGTTTTGCTGACGTTGTGGCCTTTCCTGGTTCTGACGATCTTCCATTGGTGAGTGTTATGAAGTGTCAGTTGCACAGATCAAATAAAAAGAAAATAAAGACAAGATTAATAAGAAAAGGGAATCTTCAAAAGTTTGTGGAGGAGGTTAGTGTTATCGATTGGACCCCTGTGTTTTCTGAAGAAGAATCCCCTACGAGAGCACTTGATAATCTAATGTCAGTTATTCTACCCATTTATGATAGTGCGTGTCCTATTAAGGTAATGAAAGTGAAGAAACAGGAACCCCGTAAGCCATGGATAACGAGTAAAATACTAGTAGAAAGGCCCTTATTGATCGTGACAGGGCTCCTTTTATGGGCATAGAGTCCCTAGGGAGAACACGTGGTAATGTCAGTCGTGACGGGGCACCAAATATGGGCATGGAATCCCCAGGGAGAACACGTGTGCTGTCAGTCGTGACAGGGCACCAAATATGGGCATAGAGTCCCCAGGGAGAACACCTGTGGAATGTTGTTGTTGTTGTTGTTGTTTGACCAAGTGCACGCTCGGGGCGAATGTTAAGATCCAGGAATAGGGGACAGGGTCAATAACACCTCTTCCAAGGTCGATTTATTTGTTGTTGTTGTTTGGCCAAGTGCACGCTCGGGGCGAATGTTATGATCCAGGAATAGGAAACATGATCACGTGTTTCCTTCTAGACCAATCAGAGGGCTGGTTACATCTCCTTCTAGACCAATCAGAGGCTCGCTTACATATTAGCGGCGGAGGATTGCAGAGAATATGAGGAAAGGATTTTTTGCTACAGTTTCTATTAGTCTGTGAATAGAATTCAAAGGAGTGAGAAGAAGAACAGTTTGACTTTACTCAGTTGGATATATATTTGTGTGTTGTTGTTGGCGAGTGGAATGTTTACCCTATTAGAAGTTGATAGTGGAGTTGATGGCAATAATACAAGAGCACCAAACATTGCGGTGGAAATCACGAGAGGATCACGGCTTTGTCTGGAATAGGATGAAGTATATGCAAGATATGTGATATCCTTGAGCAAATTTAAAATGGAGGATCAATTATGTTTCGCTGCAAAAGTTGATATACCACATGTGAATAGACTTCAATGTGCTTTAAGTGCATTAGTGAAACATATCAAGGAAATTAAACTGTATCACTAATTGTACAGGCTTGGTATTATTGTTGTTGTAATTATTCAATAAAATTGTTTCGAAATCGAAAATGTTCCTTTTCTTTTCGGGTCAGGTTAGGTTAGGTTAGGGCTAACGACTCAGGGTCAGTCTAGAGTCAGCAGTCAAAGTGAAAGAATTGAAAAATGAATAAATTTAAGAAAGAGAGAATTAGATCAAATGTAATGTTTATGGAAAAACATTTGATTTTGGATGACGATTTTCTCGAGTTATCTCTTCAACGCAGGATATTATCTCGTCAGGAAACACTTGACAATATAATGAGAACTGATTCTCCCCCATTGGACTATTGTATGAAACTTTTAAGATGTGGCTCAAATACTTATACTTATTTTATTGATATATTAATTGGAACAAAGCAGAATCATATCGTGGATATACTTTTGAAAACATTGCCAATGGATTCAATGTAGATGGCTCCACCATTTGAAAGAGGTAACGTCACAGAGCTACTCCTCTCCCCATTCCTCCCTCTGAATTTATCGAACGAGGACGACCAGTTTCGTTTTAGCTGTGAGAGAGAGTTGACATCGGAAACCAAAAAAAAAATTTTCTATACGTGTCGATTATGCATATACACTATCGGCAGCTGGACTCAATGTGAGAATGGTACAATTATTGATTACTATAGTGAAAAGTGCAAATTATGTAATCCTTGTAAATTACATAGAGGCTATGCAGTACAAATTAAAGGATATAATTCATGTCTTGAAGAGATTTGTGACTCTCACCCTATAGGGCACCTGTGCTCCAATTGTCACTATGATAAATGCGATCAGTGGGATAATACTTACCCCGCTATGATTGGAAAGAATCCCGAACGCGATTTTAGTTTATTTCTACGAGATTGGTATCGTCGTGGATTTAAATTATTCTGGGAAGAGGAGTCATGTCTAGGATTCAACTGTTGGGGTAGCAAGACAATTTGGCTTCTACGTCATCGCTGTGATGACACTGCCTACTATGACTATAAACCAAATGATATTTATTTGGCAGTTACCGAATGTGATTCACCATTTGAAAACACTGTATGTGATATTGCTTCAAACATACAGATTGAAACTCGTGAATTTCATAATTTGAATGCAAATAGTATCATTGACTATACAAAGATATATGACAAGAGTGAAGTTACATTATACTGTAGAAAATATGACCCTGACTTTGCAGCCAATCAAGATCAATATACAGTGAATCCAAATGATTTACCAGCATTAGTGGTTCACAAAAGTTGCCTATACATCAAAAAAGATGAAATATAAAGTGAAGATTTAAATACATTGTTGTATATATAGGCATTTTATTAATAAACAAATTCACAAACATTTTTTATGCACTTTACTCTTAGGGCACTGAAATCAATACTGTATAGGTCTGAGAGGATATTTTCCACTAGAAAGTCGTTCAGACGTGGATTGTCACCATAAATGTGGAGAAACTGCTTGTAAGTATAGCCGCAACATCGGAACATAAAATATAGTAGTGCATGGAAGCCACAGCTTTTAGTCGTTGGATCCTGCAACCTCTTCCGATTTTGAATAATAGTTTTCCCACTGCTCTCAATATAGTTGCTGATGTGGGGTGTGTAAAATGTATAGGGTAGGCCAAGAGGATCAAAAAATTCAATCGTTTTCAATGTTTGAAAGATGCACAGCCAATGACCCGTCAGCACAGTCGTCGGACTGCTATTAACAATAATTAAGCTATTGTTCGCGCTTTGAATTTTTCCAAGAAAGTCCGAGGGCAGACAATATTATTTGTACTGGGACATGTAGGGATCCATATTAAATACATTGATTATTTGACTGGTGTTCATGGCGCCAAGTCTAGTAGAACACTGCCTTCGGGAGTGATTTCCCAATAGGTTTCATATTGATTTAGTGAGATTAGTGCAATACTCTCAGCCAATGAGTCGGTAAATGTGCGCTCCGAACGCACACTCCCGTGCGTACTATACTCATGTCCTATTTGCCAGACAAATCTATTGTATTGATACCATGTGTCTTCGCAAACGTATCTTCGGCTATACTATTTTAAAATAGTTACGAGTCATGATATAAGGTTTGTATCGTCAACTCATACAATGTTCTATAGGATTTATCAAAAGATGGATTGTAGAGTGGGATTCCGTTTACTTTGCACGCAAGAGATGAAAGTCCAAACATCTTGAATTTATATGGTCATCCAGTCTGCGATTCGATTGCACGGGTGCTTTTGACAGACAATAATGTAAGTCTTGATGGTCTTTTGCCATTGATATACGATGAATTGGTGAATGTGCATCACCCCATGCTACAATGATGTTGAATGCTAATTTAATGAGGAATAACTAGTTTAATATTATTTCCACTGACTCTCAGTTTTTCTACTGCCAAAGCAACAGAACTCATGACCTGTTGTTTGAGAACATGAAATATTGTCGAGGTGAGGGAGAGACTTACATCAGGATTGTCAGCAAGTTCTTTACTCAATATGAAATTGGATGGAGCAAGCGTCAGTTTTATATCCACTTTAATATTGGGTGGTAACCATGGGGGTATATTAAATATTTCATGATATGTTTTTCCAACTAGATGTAGTTCACTAGTTGTAGCATTTTTAACTGCATCTGCACTATTATTATCAGTAATAAATTCATATCCATTAGAGTTGCCTCTGAATTCCTAGTATGACATGGGTTTCATCAGCATGAATTGCATATAGCTAGTATAATTTGAGAGATTGTTTCTTGTACTCACCAGTGTGCCATTGATGTAGACACTGATTTGACGAAATAGATTATGTAATATACAATTTTCATAGGATATTCCATCGGCCCGAATTGGCATTGTATTATCAGACTTCGAGACTTTCTTTTGTACATCTATACATGTCGAAGACAAGTCTATAAAGTAGTCTTCATTTGAATAAATTTGAAAGTGAACATTATCGGAGAGGGGTTGTTGTGGATAAAATTGTCCATAATATCCATGCTTGACTCTTACATCAACATTTTCATCATTGAATAGATTCAATGAGGCGATGATTGAAGGTTGAGAATCCTTATGCGGTAGGTAGGACATCTTAAGAGAAGAAATCCAGTTTCGATGTAACAATTTTCTTCCTGGGGCTTCTTCTTCTGTTTACACTACGTGTCGGCTTTTTCCTTCTTTTCTTTGAAAAGAGGAGTGATGTCTTTTGTTTCCGACCTGAGTGGAGACTGATGAGTGCTTCAGTGTTTCTCGACCTTTTTAAACCTTTACCATTTTGTTTTAATCTTTCGCCAAGGGTTCGCGCACTGGACCTAATATTTTCCGTAGCAATTTTTTTAAAACCCTTGCCAGAGCCCCAATCGTATAGTGTAGGGGATGCAAAATCTGTCGCAGTCGGGACAAGATATTTTCTAGCCAGTGGTAGTGAAGAGCGAAACAGCTTAGCAAACCAGCTGCCAAGACCATAGCCAGACATTGACAAGCGACCTATGCAATAGTCCATTCCATTGCCCTGTTGTCTCGGACCAAGAGTATTAACATAGCAGTCAATATCAGGACAAGTGAATATCACTTTTCTATTAGACATCTTGTTGTTGAACGATGGGACGAAAATAGCATGTAATCACTGCCAAACCTTTTGAAATTGCTATGGGATCACCTAATTCAGTTCTTAGTATTAACTGACAGAGTTCCAAATAGGAAGTGTTTACAGGAATATATTGAAGATGCTTTATATTGTAGTGGTGAATATGCTGTCGATTGGTTTTTCGTTCAAGAACTCGTAGGAGGGGAACATTCGAGATGTTTCCTCAAATGAGGCGTAGAAAAATATACATGTGTCCGCAGAGAAGGCAGGTGGGTAGTCAGCCAAAATGAAATTAGTGTTTCCAGCACTTTTACCGTTGATTATATTAAGCTTAAAGCCAAGAACATCTTTTAGATTATCATTGAGAATAACCTTTTCGCTGGCAATGGGTGGGCTAATGTAGATCATACCCTCCTCCTTTGAATAGTTGAAATAAAAAGCTCCTTTTTTACGAGCTGAAATTCATTTATTAATAGAACGACATAAATCATTCATACAGTTGAGTTCCTCATAGGGTAATTCAATATATGGATAATCCATCCAATTGATTTTTTGAATTTATTCTTGATCACCTGTGGGTGGTGGCGGCCAATCATAGGGTCTAATTTTTATTTCATATTTACGATCCTTTCTCAGGATGTCATAGGTATTTTTGAGAATACAATCGACAAGAGCCACTTCATACTTTCCGTCGAATTTGATGCTGGGGGAGAGTTTCGTCCAAAAATCACTTGTTCTATTCAAGTCATTGTAGAGAGGATCAGAAACATTGGACATGAAAGTCACATAGAAATCATTGGGCATTGTTAATGTCTTCAGCACTGATCCAAGAATCAAAATCTGAGTTGTATCCTAGCCAGCGAACAAGCAACTGTCTCTTGCCCCTACGAGTACTACTCTTTAATATCTTTTCAATTTGATAAATTTCACTAGTGTTTCTAACTTTTTGCAGTTCATATTCATAAAAACCGCCGAGAATCTCATCATCTTTGGTGTCTCGCAGTCGATATGTCGTGGGTTCGGTGTCTAGGATTCTGGACACTTTAAAAAGTTCAGTGCTCCATAAATAATTCCCCTTTTCGAAAATATTGGTGGTTCTATTAATTCGAACAGTATCACCAACATTGAATTTCTTCTTCAAAGTTTTTTTTCTTTTCCACCATTGGAGTATTGCTTTAGAAAAGCATCAAATGTATTTTCACTGCAGTGAACATCCCGAGGGCTTGAGTTAGACAGAGATCGATGAGGTCGATGGTTGTATATCCGCATGATTTTATCTAAATCATTAATGAAAGCAGGTATATTTTTCAGGGTACATAGTCTTGAAATTAACAGATGAATCGTTCTTATTAATTGTTCAACCAATGCAGCCTATATCGAATTGTGACTATGATAAAGTGATGGATTATATTTTGATAGAAAATCTTGTATATGTGGATAAACCAATTCACTGCTACGATCCGATTGAATTTTTCTATACGAATCCTGTTCAAGAATACCTTCAATGACCTGAGCAACTTTAACACCTCACTTTGATCGCAATGGAATGGCATAGGCATAGTGACTAAAGACACTGATGAACACCAGACTATATTTGTTGGGTGCATTGTGACGCCGTTGAATTGCGTCTAAAATTAAAAGATCCGTTTGCATTATATGCAGAGGGAAAAAGGCTTTAGTTTGTCGATATTGTTTGCAACGAAGCCTGTGATTCCGGTGCAGTGTGTAACTCGGTTCATTCTCTAGATACTCTTTTGCCTTTTTTAATGTGTTGCCAGAGACAACTTTAGAAAGTGTTTTGGGAGAACTTAAACTTCCCGCTTCACCAATATTTTCATAGACACTTTTCAGAACTTCATCCATTTTGAACGCAAACACGTAGTGTAATGTCCACTCCCCTTTTGCACACTGGAGGGTGAATCAATTCGTCTTCGCTTTTAACTAGCAGCCACAGGTGTTGCAAAATCATTGCTGCTGCTGTTGATAGTATTTTCAAATATTGAATCTTCTTCTTTTTTAAATGGTGGTGTTGGCGTTGTTGGAGGACTATATTCTCTTAGTTTCTTAAGAATTTGCTTATTGCCAACAAGACTTTTGGGAAAGTTTGATAGACTTAGAAAGGTGTATAGATTATTGTAAAAGGATAGAAGTCCTGTACGAATTATCATCATATCAAAAATTAAATCAACCAGATTCGAATTTCTCCCAGGAAATAAAATTTATTTCACTGTGCTATCAAACTGAACTTGTTCACCATCAGTTTTTAACATGAGATATAAAAATACTCTATTACTCTCTTATCGATATGTCAGTGGCAATAAGTACCCAATTTACGAAACAATCGAATTCAATTCTTTCTCCTATAATTGCACTGCTACAGAATCTTGAGATGATTCCTGTTTAGAGGGATAGGTGAAGGCGATAGCGACGGTGTGTCTCTCACGATAAGGTCTATGTTTGTCCACACGTCACAATGCCTTTTGGAGTAAAAGCAGTTTTTTGTAATGGTCAATATTTTCATTAGTAATGTATTTGCTTAGATAGTCTTCAAAATGTTCGAAGGGCAAGAGGACAAGTTCAAAGGGTGTCTATTTAAAAGGTTTTCCCATTCTCTAGCTAAAACTGTTTACAAGTCCTGCAATTATTGGCAGTAAAAGTGTGAAAAAGCTACCGCCCGCTTGAAGGAGTCGTTTTCTTTTAAAATATTTTACCTTGTTTTTACAAGCCAAGGCACGTACAGTGGAACGATGTTGCGTTGTCTGTTGTCTAACACCATCTGGCAGTTTAACAATGCCCGCAGTTAAATCTAAACAAAGTTCAGATATTAGATTAATGAAATCATTGTCAACACCATATTTGAGTATGGCCTTCCTAAGCAAGGGTTTTGAAGTGCTTAAAACGGAAAATAAATGCCGTTGTTCGTGTAGTTTCTTCAGTGTCATAATGGCAACTAATAGGTCTTTTTAGTGTTCGTGGGGAGATATACTGTAATTTCATTGTCGAAAATGTCGGTGACTACACGTAGATCCTCGGGTGTGCTCTGATTAAGATCCAGCAAAATGTAACCGTAGGGCTTGCTAGTCGCCTGAGTGTACGCTGACAACAGAAATTTAGGGGCGCCGGGGTATATCTGTTTATTGAGAGTTATTAGCGAGCTAGAATCACGAACATGTCGATAGATAATATAGTTAGTGTAATTCAAAGCAAGGGTTCGCATACACTTTTTCTGATGAAACAGATTGTGTAGAACTAGCGTTATGGAAATCTGTTCATGGTGGGAGCGAACGGTGAACAGCTGTAGCATTTCCTGTTAGAACTGTTCAATGGATTCAGCCAAATCATCAATAATCAGCCACGAATTCGGTTCAATACTATTGAAAACATCAAGTCCTCGTATGAATTGTATTGGTATGGTCGTCGCAATAGCTTTTATTTGATCCTAGGACTCCTGCCAAATACTATAGCAATAGTAGATTTTTTTCAGCTTTTCCAAAAAAAATTTCAGACAATTTTGAATTATTTTAGCAAAAAGTGTTGTTTTCCCCGACATAGAGGGACCACACAGAAACGATCTGAAGGGTGTTTTAAATTGATACATGCTGCTACTGCTGTTGTTGACAACAGTTGGACTACAACTAACTGTAAATCACATGTTTCCAGTAAATAAGTAGTAGTAGTAATAATTTTCCATTAGATCTATCTGGGTTAACAAGAACAACAAAAAAACAATATATCATGGGCATTTATTTGCAACATGAAAACTCTATTTGTTCAACATGAACAATAACAACAACAACGATAAAAATAACACTATGTTCAACAAGAACAACAATATTTCATGGTCATTTATTTGCAACATGAAAACTCTATTTGTTCAACATGAACAACAATGATAAAAATGACACTTTATGTACAACATTTATTATTAAAACACTTTTTGTCCATCAACAGCAAGAACAACACATATTGTCTTAAAAAAAACACTTTTTGTCCATCAACAGCAACAAGAACAACACTTATTGTCTTAAAAAAAAACACTTTTTGTCCAGCAAGAACACTAGTACACACAGTAGCACACTTTTCTGTACAACAACAACAGCAATTGAAAAAAACAAAAAACACATGGAAAACTGATAGCACAGTTGAACATTACGAATTTAAAAATGGCCCCCCACCCCCCCGGGGCCGTGGGTCCGAAGGCCAGGCGCGGGTGGGACCCCCCAACCCCCGGGGCCGGCCGCGGGAAGGCCCCCCCACCCCCCAGGGAGCCGCGGTGGAAAAACTGTACAATAGTTGTCGTCACTGCAGGTTAGGTTGGGTTAGATTGGGTTAGTTAATTTATGAAAGGGTTAGAGCATTTAATTTATGAAAGGTTGGTGGTGGTGGTTAGTGGTTGGGTTAGTTGATTAGGTTAATTTATCCAGACCAAGTTGATTGCGATAGTCTATGCATTCAACTCGGTCTGAAATACGGTAGTGGCCATGTGGCAGGACACTTACACCATTTTCGAGCACATAGACTTTGTCAGATATACATGACATTGCATTCTTTTCAACTCTTACAGTATAATTTCTATACTGTAGAGAGCGAATTGCAAGCACTTGTGCTCTCGGCACTAGGCTACTTTCTACACAGTCTCTGTACACGCTCATGTTGAAATTGCTCTTTACAAAATGTGTAGGCACCCCTTTACACGCCTGCTTTTCATCCCCATTATGAGTTTCAACGCAATAAACTTTAGGACCAGGGAACACCCCCCTGGATGTTAAATCCCTCCCCGTCTCTGATTTTGACATTATTAGTTGGTTGGGGGCTTGACGTTTCACCAACTCGGGGTAGAGGGACGGATTTCAGTTGGTGAAATCCATCCGCGAGCTGATGTGTTCCCCATTTTATAAATTCCCCAATAAATCCTCGTTTTTTACATTTAACAGCATATAATCTTTATCCCCATTTTAAAATTTAACCGCCCCCTCCGGTGGCCTTTGCACTTTGCAAAATTTTTAAAAAAACGACAACATGAGCTTTTTGGAAATTTCTAGTACTGAACTACCTCATGCTATATTCTTGTTCAGTACCACATTTCGCTTTTTCCTGTGTAGAAGAAGCATGCCAGCCTCTATGCTCGTGAACGATGTAAAATTAGGGTCAGCAATAATTCGTGCACACTCTAGAGGGTCGGTCACGACGTCGCAGCGAGATCTGTTACGTACGCTTTCACACATTTCGCCAAACGCTGAATTTAGAATGAGTTTGTACATTTCCTTCTCTACTTTGGAGTTTGCCCTAGAGCTTTTATCAACAAAAGTGTCGATAAACGTTTTCAAATATGGTTTCTGATTGAGCTGTAGGACCCTATGTATTTTGGTGATCTTGAAACCATTATTCACCATCCAGTGCAAAAGCACATGGTGAACAACGATATTCTCCTTAGGGTCCAAATCAGCAATCAGTTTTTGCTTGGAGGGGGTCCAGTGCATTCCCAAATCCTCAACCAGTGATCGATTGTAGGGGCTCAGTGAGTCCCTGCTCACGGGTCGATTGATACAGGGAAAAACAAAATCTCTGACTGAATCGGGAAGTGCCAGTGGAATGTGCCCGTCAATTTCAAAGAACCATCCTTGTGGCCCATTGTCCTCGACGGTGGTAATGTCGGGGAACTCACAAGGATTCTATAGCCATTGATAGTTACCACACGGCAAAGAGTAGTGAGACATTGCCGAGGGGTACAATGAGTTCATGTCCAAGAACACTGCATTTGACTTTGCACCGATGCTGCTGTTTTGTCCGCTCGGATCGGTTGACAAGACGCGATCCCCATGAAAAACATACCCTCCCCTCATTGAACGCTCTACAAAAAGGGGCTGATCTACGTCGGTGATTAGGCCTATTTCCTCCCTACTAATTTTTAAAATCAAATCCATCACCAAATGTGGTGTGGAAAAATAATAACCTATATCTAACCCGAACTCTGAATAGATTTGGTCTGTGTTCTTACACACTATGTCCAACAGAGTTGAAACGTCACTGGCCAAGTACAGTCTACAATAATCCCACCCATTTTTACAATTCCCCTCAGCCCACACCTTCTTGGCAAACTCATAGTCCTCGGCTGTGCATTCACTACTGGTGAGTGAATTGTAAAAAGATTCAATTGGAGGTGGTTTCACCTCGCTTAAGCGAGCGCCAGAACAGTATTAGTCGTATGTGTATACACCTTTGCAGGTCAATAGATCATACATTTCACTGTTGGAAAGTGCTGTTTAAGCAAGGGAAAGCTATCAAAATTGCCGCATTTCTGCATTTGAATCAATTGTCTCAATACCTTGGGAAAAAAAACTAAAGGACTCTAAAAAACTGATTTTATTCCAACACGTATGCCTATTATCCACTGCCTGTCATTCCAATTCGAGAAGCAACAACTTCTCATTTGATTTGGGAATATGGTTATAGGTAACTGAACTATTTACCCATGGACTATCTACTCCCCCTCGTTCCCTGTGCATACGTGCCAGTGCCGGTAAAATAAATTTTAAATCATAATTTGCATTGTGGATAAAAACTGGGATAAAAACTGCTGGCTAACAGTTAAGTTACACGATTGATGCGCTACCCCTCTAAAATTACTACCCTCAGAGGATATTTCCTGCCACAAGTGATTATGCTCTCTGACTTTCCCCCTCCCCCCACTTTTCCCTTTATTCCCTTTATCCCCCTCTTCAAACTCCCCCTTACACACCCAACATATTTTTTGATTTTTAATCGCGAGACGATACTCTGCAGACAAAACCATTGGATAAGGTGTATTTCTCAAACGAAAAATCGCGCCATTAGCTGTGCCAATTAATTTAGTCAGTGGCCTGATCATGCGCTTCCCCTCATCCAATGTTTCTACTATTTCTAACAACCGCATGGTGTTAGAATTGTCTCTTTGCGCATGGACATAGGACACTGCAATAGCTTGATAGTCTTTGATTCGGTTTGGAAATCGAGGATCGTTCACTTCCACCAGCTTAGCTTCACAATCCAAAGATATTTTGTTGCACTGGAGGAGGGTGTTTTGAAAATTTTTGAAACGTATTATGGCCCTATCCCCTGAAACCGTTTCCACTGTCTGGTAGCCATGCCGTCTACAATACTTCATATGATTTTGCAGCTTTAATTCTGTCCAAAATCTAGAGAGGCATGTTGGACAGTAGAAACGTGGACTCTGTTTCTTACCCTCCCCCAGAACTCTACTGATGTCTGTGATTGGATTAAAATGGCCAATTGAATTGACCAGGTCACTAGATGGTGGTGTATACAACAACCAAACCCAGTGTTTGACTAATTCAATTGACGGGCCCCTTACTGGGAAAACCACCCCCTTCTTTTTTAAACAAACCCCATCTTCAAATTCAGTTTCATACTGAACCACAGTAACGCCGATATTTAAATGGGCATTAGCCCTTTCAAAAATATCAATAGATCTTAGCGTTACTGGGTATTTTCCCTCTAAAAAAGTGAAATCTACAATGGAGAAATTGGACCCTTCCTTCCCGTGTACAGGCCAATCGTCTAAATTCGTCTTGGTAGCGTCACGTGCTAGAGGCTCGAATGCTGATATGAGGAAAGCGTACTTGAAACATTTTTGATCTGTTTCAAAACAAATCCACTGCACACCTTTACATCCTTCTAGATCTGGATTATATTTTAAAACTATACCCGTATCACTATGTCCCCCTCTTAAAATAAAATCTTTCTTAAATTTACAGATGTTAACGCTTAAATTTTCAACATAAACAACTACAGAGCCGCTCCCATTTTCATTAAAATTCTCAAGATGCGCAATACTGTGGCCTATCCGATCCATGAAAACACTCAAAATTCTCTAAATTCGTATAAATCACGCGAATCTCGGAGTGTATATAATGGTGGTAAACTTCACCTTTCCCCTCATTTAAATAAAACACCTTTAACACAATTGAAACCTTAATTGAATCCCCCCCCCTCCCCACACTTGTTTGTGGGTCTCCAGTAGTGCGCAAATTTCATCTACGTACTCATAAATAATTTATATGTAACCAAACGTAAAAATTGCCCCACTAAGTGACTTAAAAGGGTTATCAACAGTTGCCGTCTAGATAACTATTGAATTTATAATTGTATTTGACATCTGAAATTTGGGAAATGGTGTATATTGGACATTACCCCCCTCCTCCTCCCCCTCTTCTATATTATCAACACCCCCTTCACTTCCACATTGTTAAATATTTTGGGTATGGGAAGCCACTTCCTTCGATTGAAGCGGAAGTATGTAATCGGGGGCTAGAGGGGGAGGAGAATTCCCTGTTAATTCCCGGGTAAAATCATCCAAAAGCTGCAATGTGTTTGGACTCAACAAAGGTAAGTCCCCCTGCTCAACTGCGCTATAATCTACATTTAAAAATCACCTAAAAAGTCGTAAATGTTGTCTGGTATTTCAATTGAATTACCACTCCATAGTGAATTGCTGTGGAAGTCCATAGGTGCGTCAAAGGGTTCTTCTTCTTCTTCTTCAACTGATGAGGGGGAAGACAAAGAATATGGGACCAATGCAACCTATAAATAAAAAATAGCTTATTTTCAAAGTGTTCAAATCACCCCTACTTTAAAAAATCGAATTATTACTTGAAAACACGCATAGTAGTATTGAATTCCCTACTCAATCGATCTTCTGTAAGTTCCAGCTTAATATAAGATATTTACAATACATAATAGGTTTTGATTTTGTTCAAACAACTCCCCCCCCCTCAATTTCCACTATTTAATGCTCCCCTCCAAGCGGCCCAGTGGGCCACCACGGCGCTTTCCGCGGCGCTACCCGACCCGCGGCGCTTCCCGGGCCCACCGGCGCTATATAGCCGTTTACATAATGTCAAAAAAAAAATATTGTTAGACCATATGTCGTTTCTCTCTACTTCCTTACAGTATTTGTGAACTCATGAGCTTAATTATTCTAAATAGCAGTCTGTTATACAATCAAGATATTCAGGAAAATACAATTAAATGGGAACCGTTAACTCTTATTGAATGTCTCCCCAAAATCTTGGCAAGTTGTAAGGTTGAAAGCTGTCAACAATATTACGAAAAATAGAATCCCTAGTTGTAAGAGGTAAATGGTATAATCGCTGTCCTTCAAATTGAGTGGGTGCAAAAAATCTTTTAAAATCTATGACATAATCTCACAGAGTTGAAAAAAAAGCGAAAAGAAAGTTCCTAAAAGATGGAATAAAAGGTAGAAACTAATCAGCTTTAAAAAAAAACCGTGGTCTTTACTTGATAGCCATTGTCTCTTTCCGATAGAGAATTGTGTTTAAATAAAAGCCGTTTATAACGTAAAGAATTTTCTATGTGAAAATTATGTCCAGGATATAGTGTCCCTTTTTGGCTTCACTAAGAGAATTCAGCTGGCTAAATGTATACGATAATTGATCTGATTTAAAAGGGGGAACAATGTCCTTTAATATCTCTGAGACACACTTTTACAGTGTTGAAATGAATCGATTGTTGGAAGACAATCCTTAAAACTATAATATTCTAGTGAAAATAGAATTTTGAGATATAAAGGCTCTCTAACAGTAATTGACTAGAAATTAGCTAAAAATATTATCGAAGAGATAGCAAAGATGCCTACAGTGGGGCCAGAGAAAATTGGAAAGAGAGTGGTTTTCTTTGACAAGCAAGCAAAAAAATTACATTATATTTAGAAATCTTTGAGGGAGGGGGGAACAGAGAAATTTAAAACAATGGTTGGGGGCGGGGGGTTAATATTTTAATATCTCTGAGACACACTTTTACAACGCGATGAAAAATGGCTATGTTTAGATATACCTGATAAGTTAGGTAAGAAAAAATGCTCGCATTTGCAAATTCCAGCTGCACTTGGGTGCCAGATGGTCCGGGTAGCGCATGTTGGAGGGCAACCTCATGATCTTGTATGGGCAGAGCGGGTCTTGAAAACTCGGGCAATGCATGTTGGAGGGCAAGCTCACAATCTTGTATAGGCGGTGCTGCGGCATTAAAAGCAGTCATCCAGTCTCTTTTTGGTTTTCGGCCTGGCTGCATATGGGCTGCCTCATCCTCTCTTGTTCTCTTACTGGGAGGCGGCGGGCATTTGTCGGAATCATCCTTAAAAAGAAGAAAACAGTTAGTATGGAAAATAATTTCCCCCTTTTTTAAAGAAGGAAAATTAGTACTCATAACCTAACTATAATTTTGTGTAGAAAGCATTTATCACTAAGAAGCCCGCTCCCCCTAAGCCAAAAGCAAAGCAAAAGGTAAAATTTGCGAGAAATGCCCATATTTTTACCTTGCCGAGAAATTTTTAAAAATGTTTCCCGTCTATAGGCTTTTCAAATAGAAAAAGATTGTTAGCTTAGCAGGTTATAGGCCTAAATTACAATCTTGGATGTAAATGATATATATGCGCTACACATAATAAAGCTATCTTTTTTTTCTTAGAAACCCCCGGCCCTCTTACTGCTTAACGCGAAGAAACAGTTTTGTTTTTTCACTTTACAATGATGGAGATAGAATTGTGCCATGTTCCCCTCCCCCTTTCAGGAATGTCCTAAATATATTGTTAGACCTTAATTTGAAAATAACTCGTTTCACTCCTCCAAATACAGATTGCATAGGCTTGCGCTTAATTATTGCAATTGTCTGAAAAACCGTTTTAATTTGAAGGAGAAAAACAATCCCCCCCCCTTTTCAGCAATGTCATAAAAATATTGTTAGCAATTATTTTTGGAGAATAACTTGTTTCGCTCTTACATAGAATATAGAATTCCAATGTCCTAAATATCCATCGCTAATTTTGCTGACAATTCCGCTATTTTCAGACAAACACAGAATTACGTAAAAGCATTGAAAGCCTAGCTGTTGTCTAACCTAACCGCTAATGTAAACAAAACAGGAAAAGGGGTGACAAAACTATTTATAAGCTTGCGCGGAGCTTTATGTCAAAACAGAGCGGCATAATGCCTATGAATTGACAGAAGTCAGTGGTAAGAAAAGATCACAATACAGAAAAGCAAGAATTTATCGAAAAGGGAATTATTCCATTTGCAAGAATTATCGTTGTAAAAACAGTGTGGGGGGTTTTGAGGGGGTTTATGTAGTAAAAAGAACATATTTTATGTTTTCTAGTGAGTAGTGAGTTCTAGGGAGTTTGTATTGTGGGGGAGGGGATTTACTTAGATATACTGGAGGGTGACCAAGGAAAATAATTTTATTTTGGAAATAAAAAATGAAAATGTACTCACATTGTTAATCATTGCAGATGAAGCTTCAAGGTCGATAATATTCAGTGTTATATCCATTGTGTCACAATACTTTCTGAATGTTTAATCACAATGCATGTCCATTATATACGAAATCCCAAGGGCGAATTGTTATGTAATGGGGAAAACCATATGTAAGCGAGCCTCTGATTGGTCGAGAAGGAGATGTAACCGAGCCTCTGATTGGTCTAGATGGAAAAACGTGATCCTGTTTCCTATTCCTGGATCCTGACATTCGCCCCGAGCGTGCACTTGGCCAAATAACAACAACAAATAAATTGACCTTGGAAGAGGTGTTATTGACCCTGTCCCCTATTCCTGGATCTTAACATTCGCCCCGAGCGTGCACTTGGTCAAACAACAACAACAACAACAACATTCCACAGCTGTTCTCCCTGGGGACTCTATGCTCATATTTGGTGCCCCGTCACGACTGACAGCACACGTGTTCTCCCTGGGGATTCCATGCCCATATTTGGGGCCCCGTCACGACTGACATTACCACGTGTTCTCCCTAGGGACTCTATGCCCATAAAAGGAGCCCTGTCACGATCAATAAGGGCCTTTCTACTAATACTGGAAGAAAGAAAGCTAAGGATTGAGCTTTATCAAAAATATCTAGATGATAAAAGTGATGTTTCGTATGAATTGTTCAAAAAAAGCGCAATTTAGTGAACAAATTACGTCGCAAAGCTATGGCCAAATATTACGATGGAAAGTTTTCAAATTGTAAAGGAAATATGAAAGAAACATGGAAACTGATAAATGAAGTGACCAATGGGAATGCTGAAATTGGATGGAATGAAGTACAACTTGAAGTGTATGCCTCTGATGATAAGTCTGGAATTGAACATGAGTTTGGTATTTTTTTCTCTACTATTGGTACTCAGGTACAAAATAGTGTAAAAAATAGATGACCACAGGTTCGAGAATACATTATATGTGATAATAGAGGTGAGAGTTTTGATTAAGCATTTGATCCGTACGCAAAGGACGAAGTGCTTAAAATAATAGAATCTTCGAAATCAAATTCTGCGGGAGTGGGCAGCTTATCTCTTCGAGTGTTTAAGGCAATAATGCATTATATTCTACCGTGCCAGCTTTTTATTATAAACCTGTCACTTGAAAAGGGCATTTTTCCTTACCAGCTAAAAGTTACGAAAGTGATACAACTTCATAAAGGTGGCCCTAAAAAGGAAATTGAGAATTGGAGACCGATTTCGATCCTTCTATTGTTTTCGAAATTATTAGAACAAGTTGTTCATAAACGTCTATATTGTTTCCTACAGGCTAATGATTTTCTGAGTAAGACCCAATTCGGATTTCGCCAAGGGCAGTCGAAGACAAATGCTTTGCAACAACTTATGGAATCAATCAACAGTGGTACGGACAGAGGTGAAACACCTTTGTCTATATTTATAGATATTCGCAAAGCATTCGATACAGTTGACTTTCAAACTCTGCTAAGTCGGATGGCGTCGTGAGGTGTCCTTTGTAAGTGCGTGTATTGGTTTGTAAGTTAACACAGAGGGAGATCCCTCAAATTATTATTTAATTATTTGGGTTAAGCAGCATTTACAATGACGTGTGGAGTACCACAAGAATCGGTGTTAAGTCCCCTCCTTTACCTCATCTACGTTGATCTCATGCGTCCTTATTTGAAAGATATGTGTTTTAATTCGTTTGCTGATGATACCGTTTTAACTGTGCTTGCCTCATCTGTGAAGGACCTGATTAGAGAAGTGAATTTCGTATCGGAAAGTCTGGAGATTTGCACTTCATTAAATCTATTGTGTGTAAATGTTCGCAAGACATTTTTAATGACGTTTTGTAGAGTTGGTGCACCACTGGATGTGTCTGGCCAGGTAACTTTATATGGTAATCTAGTTCTGCAAGTTAATCATCTCCACTACCTCTGTTTTTATCTTGATTGCCCCCTGGCATGGAAGTGTCCCAGTGACGCAATTTCATCAAAAATTGCCCGTGGGGTAGGCATACTTTGACGTCCGCAGCACGTTCTCCCTCAAAGGATACTTCTATATATTATTCGTTGGTTTATCCATATATCTCCTACGGTTGCCTCCTATGGAGCAGTAACTTCTTATGCAACTATAGAAGAGTGCAAGTTCAACAAAATAAAGCTCTTAGAACAATCAGTAAGTATGTTCAGGATGTACATGACACCTGTGCTTGTTTTAGGTCCCTGAAGCTCCTTAATGTAGGTAAGATAAGAGATTACCAAGCTGCAGTATCTGTGTTTAAGTGCAAGAATGGTTTAACCCCTTATGTTTTTAAGAATTTTTACCAAATTAATAGTGACCTGCTAAATTATGGTACTAGGCAAAGTGATAATATAGTTGTTGATTTGCGTCGTGGTACCAGGTCTTCATTTTCAATGAAACACCTGGGTCCATCAGTATGGAATGAGCTACCATTGATCATTAGAGCGGCAGAGCATGTACCTAAATTAAAAAATAATTTAAAATATTTTTTTTTGGGGGGAATTTTTGAAATTTTATTTTGGCTGGTTGGTTGGGTTGGGGCGGAAGAAAAGCTGGTGTGATAAGGGTGGGTTGGGAACGTAAGGGTGGATAGGAGCTAAGGTTAGGTTGGCAGGGTGGGGGAGGGGAGAGGGAGTTGAGTATAGTGAGTGATGGAGACTGGATTGGTTATTATTATTTTTCTTTTATATTTTATTTATGTATTATCATTTTTAATTCAGTTATTTATTTATTTTTCAATTTTTTTTTTTTTTTTTTGACTATTATTATTATTAATATTATTATTATTTATATATATATATATATATATATATATATATATATATATATATATATATATATATATATATATATATATATATATATATATATATATATATATATATATAGGATATAGTTTATCTATTTTTGGTTTATTTATAATAGTTTTAATCAAATAGTTGAGGTTTATGTAAATAGCTGAGTTAATAGGTAAGTAGTTACGTGGAGTTTCGCGCGATCACAAACCTTCGTAGGTTTTCTCCAGCGTGAAAATGTTGTTTAATTCATTTATTTGTTTATGAATGTGGATTAATAAACTTATATATGAACTTATATTCAAGGTTGTCCACAGAATATGGAACAGAATGCTTTAACCCGTTGTTAAGCAAAAATGATTAATAAACTTTGCAAATACTCCTACAGTTAGCAGGGTTTATGGATTAACGGATCTTTATGACTGGTCATCTTAGCGATTACTTTACTAACCCAAACTGAGATTTGGTTAACAATCTTTGGAAAATAGACACATCTGTAATAAAATCGTGCGGAAGCATGCCTAGGCTTTCCAGCACCTGGGGGCAATGTCGATCTATGTGCCATCCAACTTTACATCTTAGAACCCCATTTTGACGAAACTCCACAATTATTTAACAAAAAATATATTTTTAAAACAAAAAATGATAGACTGAAGGGAGTTATCAGATGCTTACTTGGTTTAGGCTGATCTCCAGAACTATTTAGCAAAAAATATGTTTCTAAATTGTGTTTATTAAAGCATGGTATACCTCCATCTCCCAGAGATTTTTCGACGCCTCATTCAGTTTCGGGCCCAAAAATATTGCGAGAAAAAAATGGAATTTTTAACCGTGGAATTATTGAAGCACTGCTTCATTACTCGTAAATAAACAAACATGCAAAAAGAATGTATAGCCCTTCACAGCCTACCAAATCTGCGCGTACCGTTCTTAGTTAAACTCGCCTCTTTAACGATCTTGATTTGACATTAAATAAAAAAAACAAGTTTTTTTAACTGAAAGTAAGGAGCGACATTAAAACTTAAAACGAACAGAAATATGAAAGGGGCAGTCCCCTTCCCAATACCTCGCTCTTTACGTTAAAGTTTTTTATTGTTTTAAAAAACAAAGTTATGTGATAGATTCTTATGCCGCTCCTTACTTTCAGTTAATAAAACTTGTTTTTTTATTTAATTTCTGAACATTTTTGAATTAATGCAGCTTTGATTTTGGCTCACTATATGTAAACAATGGGCAAAGTTCATAACTTCCAGCCCTTCCCCCGGGGAACTGTGGGGGATTAAGTCATCCTCAAAGACATATTTATTAGATTTTCGACTATGCTGAACAAAATGGCTATCTTAAAATTTTGATTGGGTGACTTCGGGAAAAAAATATGCGTGGGAGGGGGTCAAGTTGCCCTCCAATTTTTTGGTCACTTAAAAAGGGCACTAGAACTTTTAATTTCTGTTCAAATGAGTCCTCTTACGATATTCTAGGACTACTTGATCGATACGATCACCCCTGGGGAAATAAAAAAACAAACAAACAGATAAACACGCATCCGTGATCTTTCTTCTGACAAAAAGTACTAAAAACGCTAAAGTTTTTTATTGTTTGAAAAAAATAAGAGTTGTGAGAAAGTCAAACTTTAGCACAAAGAGCTAGGCGTTGAGGAGGCATGGGCGCCCATAAGCTGAATTCCAGGGGGGGAGCAAATCTCATCTAATTGGCACTTTTAATGCTATATAATAGAAATCTCAGAACAAAAATATAAAAATAAGGCAGCATCATTCATCCAGGGGGGGGCAGGAGCCCAACCCCCTGCCCCCCCATATGGGCGCCCATGTGAGGAGGGGACAGCCCCTTTCATATACGGAATGATTTCTGTTCGTTTTAAGTTTCAATGTCGTTCCTTACTTTCAGTTAAAAAAACTTGTTTTTTTTTATTTAATTTTTGAACGTTTTTGAATTAATGCAGGTTTTGATTTTGGCTCACCGTACATAAATAATAAAAACAAATTTGCATATTAATTTTACTTTTATTTGCTTAAATGGCTTTCTCGAAACTTGTTTAATTTTATTTACGAACGTTTTTATTATAAATAAATATACGTAACTTACGAATTAACTTACGTAACGAACTTCTATATTCATATATTTTTAATACGTATATTAGGGGGCTCGCCCCCTTTCAATACCTCTCTATTTAAGCTAAAGTTTGAGTTTTGTTCTAACTCTTTAAAAATGACCCCTTAATCACAAAGGCCGTTATTTAGAATAAATAGCTCTTATGAAAGTACTAAAAAACCTTTGGCTTAAAGAGCGAGGTATTGACTAGAGGGTGAACCCAATGATACACGTAATATTTTCTGTTCGTTTTGAGCTTTGATGTTACTCCTTATTTTCAGTTGGAAAACTTGTTTTTTTTTATATTTAATTTCTGATCTTTTTTTTAAATAATGCTGGGAAATCCGGAGCCGTCTTCATAGCAATGTCCCTTCCCCCATGAAAACTTCCTTCATGGAAAGATCTTCCCACATAACCTCGACCCACCCACCCCTCTACTACCACAGAAAATATCCCCAGAAAAAATCTGTATACTTCCTAATAACCAACACTATATGTTAACATTGGGTAAAGTTCATAGCTTTCAGCCCTCCCGCCGGGAACTTCGGAGGACTAAGTCATCCTAAAGGACATACTTATCATATTTTTAACCATGCTGAACAAAATGGCTATCTCAAAATTTTGATCAGGTAGCTTTGGGAAAAAACGTGCGTGGGAGGGGGCCTATTTGCCCTCTTTTTTTTTAGTTACTAAAAAAGAGCACTAGAACTTTTAATTTCCGTTCCAATAAGTCCTCTCACGATATTCTAGGACCACTGGGTCGATACGATCACCCCTGGGAAAAAAAATATTAAATAAAAAATAAATAAAATAAACACGCATCCGTGATCTTTCTTCTGGCAAAAAATGCAAAATTTCACATTTTTGTAGCTAGGTGCTTGAAACCCCTACAGTAGGGTTCTCTGATATGCTGAATATGATGGTGGGATTTTCATTGAGGTTCTATAGCTTTTAAGGGGTCTTTCCCCCTTTTTTCGAAAATCAGCCAAATTTTCTCAGGCGTGTAACTTTTGATGGGTTGGATTAAATTCAATGAAATTTATATATTTGAATCCAGAATTGCTATTTAATTCCTGTGATTTATCAATTTGTAGCAGAAATCCGTTTTCTAGAGTTTCGGTTACCATTGAGCCGGGTCGCTCCTTACTTACAGTTCGTTACCACGAACTGTTTGATAAGCTAACGAGAAAACTAAGACCCTGTTTACCTGTGATATGACAGAGCACGAGCCTTTGGCACTGACAAACCAGATGGTTGAAACAACAATCAGAATTATCAGTGAAATAAAAAGGTCGAAAAAACCAGTTTATAAAACTGTTTTCGACCTGCAAACTGTAGAATAAATCTACAATCTAGATTACGAACACGCGATCCCGATTGTATGTGCAACAAGATTATGACAAATATAGATTGACAGTGAATTGGTAATTGCCTACTTACAGACTAGATTATGGATTTACAATCTGGTTGGTAAGTGGAAAAGCCCTTATATCTGAATTCTTTTACAGCAGCCTGTAGATTTGTCCATTATTGTCCAGGGTTTCCGAACCGATTTGAACAGAATGTTGCTTTTCGACCAAAAAGTGTCTTTTGGTGCCGTTTAAAACGAAAAATGTCACCTTTGAAGTGATTCTTACTATGGAAATACAGAAGGGCCTAAACACAGAAAGCCTAAATTTTAAGGATCTGATATACTTTTAAAGGCTGGCTGAAGGCATTCTGGGCATTATCATAGTTAGATGGTATTTGGTGCAAATTTTATTTACATATCTCGGAAATATCTGGAAAATTGAAAGTAATGAAGTTATTAAGACTTTGAATAAATTTCCCTTTCTATGGGTAGTACCATCTTAACAATGACCGCATTCCCCGAAATAATATCATAATGTCAAAGCAGCGGAAATGCCCAAGATAATACAAACAATTGAAGGTGACAAAACACAATCATAAAAATTAGCTTGAATAGTGATTCTAACCTACGAATAAAAAAATTTTTGCCCCGACAATTCAACCCGAAAGTCCATTATACGCAAATATATATATATATAGTACGAATATGTTAATGAACTGTTAACGAGGCCCCATTCAAGATGGAACTGAGCCTAGAGTCCTCCATTGGCAGGAGGCAAGGGCTCGTCCTGATGACCATAGCGACCAAAGGTCCAAGCTAGCGGAGAGAGGTATATAAAGCAGGTATGTTACGAAAGTCATGTGTAACCAGTTAAGTATATTATTTAAGGTAATTATATTGAAAAGATAAAATATTGGCGACAAAATTTGGCCTGAAAGTATGAAAAGTCTCAGAGACCCTAAAACGCGTAGAAATGACCCTACGCGTAGAAAAACGCGTAGAAAACCCTAAAACGCGTAGAAATGGCACAAAAGACTTTAACAACCATGTTACTGGATAAAGTAAACCGGGTTTCGTAATATTAGGAGAACACTAAAGCCTGTCTTTTATATGCGATATAGAGCTGTGAAAGAGTTGAAGTCTATCGATTTAAAGAGAACAAAATAAGAGATTATTATTTTGGATTATCAGTTTAATAATCGTTTTAGATTACTGGCACATAGACTAGTCACCAAGAAAAATATAATAAAACGTAACTCGGCGAACTCTCCCGAGGAGAGATGAAGTTGACTTTCCCACATTCAAAGGTCCAGACAAAGAAATGTCTATAAATATCGCCCCAACATATCCTGGCAAAGATATCAAAACGTAACTGGGAGAAGTCCTTCAAGGAGGTCCCCCCCCCAAATAACAAATTAATTAGCTAGATTGGGATTAAAAAAAAGCACCAGGGTTGATAGGATAGCTATGAATACGTATTTTCTTTCATGCGTTAGCACAGACACAGGGAGAGGCCGTAGAGACTTAACCTCCACCTCCCAAGAATTTTTGCCTTCCACCTAGAATTCAAAAAATACCGGTTTTGGTAATTACATTGAAAAATACCCTTTTTTGCTATTTTTATTGAAAAAAATCAAATAGATGTTTGCAGAACCTAGATTTTAAAAATACCTCCCCCCACAAAACTTCGTGAACTTTGGCACTTTAGCACATCTTTAGAACTTTAGCACATCTTTAGCACTACGGCTGAAGATGTATGACTGAAGAAGTATGAACCCCATGGATTACATCAGTGATAATGCTACATTTTGTGAAAAAAAAAGGTCTAAATAGGCTAATATCCAAAACCCTATGTTTCCAAGAAGATGAAGAAAAAGAGAAGAGAGAAAAAAAGAGAAGAAAAAGACAAGAAAAAGAGAAGAGAGAAAAAGAGAAGAGAAAGGGAAAGAGAGAGAGCGATAACAACTCATATAATTTAGCTTTACCCAGAAGTGATCTTATAGTTTTGTTTTTAAAGTGTCGTTTCAAAAATGTAAAACAAAATAGTCAACATGTTTTCAGAACATTTCGGATTGGATCCAATTAAGCTTCATTAATATTTTTATAGTTCTGTACGGATAATGCAGCACAATGAGTGGCACTATTATCTCTTAAAACTTAGTTTAAAGCACCATAGTTTCCCTTTTTATCAATTTTTCTAAAATCTCACGACAAAAAAGTTTCTTCTCGCATACCTAAGCAGTGCGGTGATTGTTATTTTAAAATAGCTGTGAATCGAGGCAAATGCATTTGGATGGCTTTGTGCCAAAATTTTCAGGTTCTTGTGATCACGCTGTGCTGCAGTCGGCTTATCCAATTTGTCAAAGTACTCCGATATTAAACGCCTTATACTGGAAAATATGCAAGGAAGGAGAGCTCAGGGCTCATTTACGGGGCCACGTAAATCCGGATGTTTCGAATAATCAGACAATATTTTTTTTTCATTATTTTTGCCCCCTCCTGAAATTATTCTGTATTTATTGCCCTTTTCCCCCAAAAATTCCTGCGTGCTTGCCTAGCCTCAGGTGGTATATTTTTATTTTTTTTTATTCTAAATTAAATATTTTGTCCTTACCTTGCCAGGGGGTAGCCATAACATTCTCCTAAGAATAGTATACTTGGTGTCCTTCCTTGGATTCTTCTATCTTCATCAAGGGATTCTGCAAGCCTTAGAGTGACATCTATTCGTCCACGACCATCAAAACGTGCCTTTTTAATAATTAGCATAGAATCAGAAAGGAAACAAGTTGTACAAAACCAGATAATCAAGCTGAAAAAAAAGTGGTAAAACGAAAAATTAAAACCATATGAATTAGAGAATTAAAAAGACCATGAGTTTACTGACTTTAAGCGCGTTAAACATGAACACTATTAAACACAACGAATACAAGATAAAGAGGTTTCCATACCCAAAGGATTAACGGGAATTTTTCACACGAGCAAACAATAAACGTTTTAAAAATTTTCCCGGGGTCATTTTTTTAAGTATAGAAAAATTGAAAACCTATAGTGTCAAATCTGTATAGGCTTAATTTCAACATACATTAAATATAATTATACAACATATGCGAGTTAAAGGCTCTGAAGTGCTGTAAAAAAAGCTTTAATTAGTTCAAATTCAAATGAAACAAGAAATAGAATCTATTACTGTCATCTATTCCTGTCGTATCCAAGAATGAAATAAAAACTAGGTGTCAGCTATAGAATGTGAGGGAGTGTTTTAGAAGCAGTTGTCATTGATGATCATTAATTGTTCCGCCTAAAATGGAAGACAACAGTAAATTGTCCCTAATTTAGCCTGCATATACAAAATGTATGCTGTTATTTATGTTCTTGTTATTCCTTAAACTACTCCCTTCAAGTCCCTAAAAACACGTATGTTTTAAAGAAATTTAACAGATAATCTTTCACCTTATTTCCTTGACGGTATTCTGTTTTCCTCAGAAGTAATGAATCTATCTGAAAACACCTACATTTCCCTAAATTCTCAGCTGACTCACGTATGACGTTTAAAATAGTTTTTTTTTAAAGAAAATTAATTAAGTAAAACTTTTCCAAAAAAGAAGTTTTTCAAAAAAAGTGTCAAATTAATATCCAGCTTGAGCTGAAACACGTTCATCAAACATTTAAACTAAAAGAGCAGAAATTACTATGAATGAATAAACAAAACCCCAAACAGACAGAGATTAAAGTAAATAATCACATCGAACAAAAGATAACAGATCCTCCAAAAAGTGAATAGATGAATCATAAAACAAACAGTAATTAAAATGAATAGTACAATTAGAATTAAAACAACATTACAACAAAGAAAAGTAGTGCTACCACCCCTCTGTGTCATCCAAAGGCCAGACTGTCATGCCCCCTTTGTAAAAAACAATTTGTTTTTCAAGCAGTGTGTTTGCATTTGGGATAAAATCAAGCATACTACAAAAATAAATCGCAATAAAGATCACGATCTAAGAATATAAGAGGTATAAGAATATAGAGGGGGGAGGTGCTACTCCCCCCTCCTATCTCAAAGCTTCTAAGCCCGAAGAGTGTCATTTGCACTTTTCTGAGCACATTACGTATTTTAAACAGTTTGATTTTGATTTGCCAAAACTTTGACAAAGAAAAGAAGAACATCGTCATAATAATCAAAATTGCAGTAAAGAAATAATAAAAATGGATTTATTCATTAGAACATAATAACATTAACTCCGAGATTAGTTTTGGATTTTCCAATGTTATAATTATAAGAAACTGTTTAATATAATAACAATAACAATCATATTTTATTACCCGTCAAAATCAAACAGTTCGTGGTAACGAACTGTAAGTAAGGAGCGACCCGGCTCAATGGTAACCGAAACTCTAGAAAACGGGTTATTGATACCAATAGATATATCAAAAGAATCAGATTTCAATGCTGATTTCAAATATATAATTTTCATCAAGTTTAATGCTACCCATCAAAAGTTACGCGCCTGAGAAAATTTGGCTGATTTTCAAAAAAGGGGGAAAGACCCCCTAAAAGTTATAGAACCTTAATGAAAATCACACCGTCATATTCAGCGTATCAGAGAACCATAATGTAGAGGTTTCAAGCTCCTATCTACAAAAATGTGGAATTTTGCATTTTTTGACATAATAAAGATCACTGATTCGTTTTTATTTGTTTGTTTGTTTGTTGTTTTTTTTTTTTTCCAGGGGTGATCGCATCGACCCAGTGGTCCTAAAATATCGGAAGGCTCATTAGAACGGAAACTAAAAGTACTAGTGCCCTTTTTAAGTAACCAAAAAAAATGGAGGGCATCTAGGCCCCCTCCCACGCTTATTTTTTTCCCAAAGTCACCCGATCAAAATTTTGAGATAGCCATTTTGTTCAGCATGGTCGAAAATATGATAAATATGTCTTTTAGGATGACTTAATCCCCAGAAGTTCCCAGAGGGAGGGCTAAAAGTTATGAACTTTACCTAATGTTAACATATAGTATTGGTTATTGGGAAGTATACAGAAGTTTTCAGGAGGTTTTTTTCTGGTCGTGGGAGGGAAGGGTGGGTCGGTGGTTATGTTGGAGGATCTGTTCATGAAAGAAGTTTTCATGGGGGAAGGGAAATTGCCATGAAGGGGGCGCCGGACTTGCCAGCATTATTTATTGGTTATTGGAAAGTATACAACCATTTTCAGGAAGGATTTTTTTCTGAAGGGGGTGGGGCTCGAGGAGGGTGTCGCTCTGGATAATATTGCCTGAGGGGATATTTAGGTGGGTTAAAATAACTTTATATGAAGGGGGTGCCGGATTTCCGAGAATTATTTAAGAAACGATCAGAAATTAAATAAAAAAAAACAAGTTTTTTCAACTGAAATGTAAGAAGGAATATTAGAACTTAAAACAAACAGAAATCATAACGTAAGTGAGGGGGTTCTCCCCCCAGTCAAAAACAAGCGCTATAATCGACAGTTTTTTTTTAGTTATTTAAAAAGATATATATATTATAATTAAAAGGCCTTTGTGATTCAGGGGTTTCTGAATCAAAATTTTTTTTAACTTTTAGCGTAAAGAGCGTGGTATTGACTAAGGGGAGAACCCCTTCATATAAGTAATAACATATACGTAATAAAAAAAACAATAAAAAAACAAGCGATACGGCTCAATAGTACTCGAAACTTTTAAAAACGAAATTTTGATGTCAATAAATGTATCAAAAGAATGTGTTTATAATGCTGATTCTAAATATATAAATTTTATTAAGTTTAGTATTACTCATCAAAGGCTACGAGCCTGAGAAAATTTACTCGATTTTTTAAAGAGGGGGGAAACATCCCCTACAAGTGAAAGAATTTTAATGAAAATCACACCGTCAGATTCAGCGTATCAGAAAACCCTATTGCATAGGTTTCAAGTTCATATCTGCAAAAATCTGCAACATTGTATTTTTTGCCAGAAGAAAAATATACGAATATAGAAGTTAGTTACGTAAGTTAATTTGTAAAGACATCCATTTAGCAAAAGAAAAGTAAAATTTTTATGCAAATAAAAGCTGCATTAACTAAAAAACGATCAGAAATTAAATAAAAAAAAACAAGTTTTTAAACTGAAAGTAAGGAGCGACATTAAAACTTAAAACGAACAGAAATTATTCCGTATATGAAAGGGGCTGTCCCCTCCTCAACGCCTCGCTCTTTACACTAAAGTTTTTTATTGTTTTAAAAAATGAAGTTGTGAGACAGGGTCAAACATTAGCGTAAAGAGCGAGGCGTTGAGGAGGGGACAGCCCCTTTCATATACGGAATAATTTCTGTTCGTTTTAAGTTTTAATGTCGCTCCTTACTTTCAGTTTAAAAAACTTGTTTTTTTTTATTTAATCAAACAAAAGAGACGAAAAGAAAGCGAAAGAAAAACACACTGAGTTCTTCTGGCGGAGGATTTCAAACCACGGATGGCGTTTAACATCATTATTGAACTTTGAGATCTGATTAAGGATGGCTGAAGTTGGGTCTGCTATATTATAATTCCTAATAAGAAAAGGATTTCTGGTCCAAAGTGGGAGACGCAGCAGAAATTTAGCGTAGTTAAAGAAAATAGATCGAAGTTTACGTTTATCACACTCGGGAAAAATTCTCCAAAGAGGACCCAAATACAAAAAATGGGGAAGTGCAATCAAACAGTTCGTGGTAACGAACTGTAAGTAAGGAGCGACCCGGCTCAATGATAACCGAAACTCTAAAAAACGGGATTTTGATACCAATAGATACATCAAAAGAATCAGATTTTAATTCTGATTTCAAATATATAAGTTTCATTAAGTTTAATTTTACCCATCAAAAGTTACGTGCCTGAAAAAAATTTGGTTGATTTTCGAAAAAAGGGGGAAAGACCCCCTAAAAGTTATAGAACATTAATGAAAATCACACCATCATATTCAGCGTATAAGAGAACCCTACTGTATAGGTTTCAAGCTCCTATATAAAAAAATGTGGAATTTTCCATTTTTTGCCATAAGAAATATCACGGATGCGTGTTTATTTGTTTTTTTTTTTTTTTGTTTTTTTTTTTCCCAGGGGTGTTAGTATCGCACCAGGGGTCCTAGAAAATAGTGTGAGGGGTAATTTGTAAGGGAATTAAAATTTCTAGTGCCCATTATAAGTGACCAAAAAAAAAGGAGGGAAACTAGGCCCCCTCCCACGCTCATTTTTTTCCCAAAGTCACCCGATCAAAACTTTGAGATAGCTATTTTGTTCAGCATGGTCGAAAATATGATAAATATGTCTTTTAGGATGACTTAATCCCTCGAAGCCCCCAGAGGGAGGGCTGAAAGTTATGAACTTTACTCAATGTTAACATATAGTATTGGTTATTGGGAAGTATACAGACTTTTTCAGAGGAGATTTTTTCTGGTAGGTGGGGGAAGGAGAGGGTCGGGGGCCATATGGAAGGCTCGTTCCATGAAGGAAGCCTTGATGGGGGAAGGGACATTGCTAGGAAGGGCGCGCCGGATTTCCCAGCATTATTAAAGAAAAAGATCAGGAATTAAATAAAAAAAACAAGTTTTTCAACTGATCAACTGATTGTGATTAAGAGGTCATTTTTAAAGAACTGGAAAAAAAATTCGAATTATAGTTTAAAGAGCAGGGTATTGACTAGGGGCCGAACCCCCTAATATACGTGTTAAAAATTTATGAATATAGAAGTTCGTTACGTAAGTTAATTCTAAGTTACGTATATTTATTACTAATAAAAACGTTCGTAAATAAAATTAAACAAGTTTTGAGAAAGCCATTTAACCAAATATAATATGCAAAATTTGTTTAAATTATTCATGTACGGTGAGCCAAAATCAAAACCTGCATTAATTCAAAAACATTCAAAAATTAAATATAAAAAACAAGTTTTTTTAACTGAAAGTAATGAACGACATTAAAACTTAAAACGAACAGAAATTATTCCGTATATGAAGGGGGCTGTCCCCTCCTCAACGCCTCGCTCCTTACGCTAAAGTTTGACTTTCTCACAACTCTATTTTTTTAAACAATAAAAAAACTTTAGCGTAAAGAGCGAGGCGTTGAGGAGGGGACAGCCCCCTTCATATACGGAATAATTTCTGTTCGTTTTAAGTTTTAACGTCGTTCCTTACTTTCAGTTAAAAAAACTTGTTTTTTTTATTTAATTGCATTATAAAGGCGAGCTTTTCTGTTGTACCTCAACTTATTTGAAACAATCTGTATACCTCAAATGTGTATTTTGTTTCAATCGAGCCCAAATGACGGTCTCACTTTAGAAGGTTTAGGGAGGCGGTGCCGCTTTTCAGAAATGGGCCTTGCCCATTCGTTATGGGTTTCATTTATTCATTCACAGTAGTTGTGTTTTCGTTTAAAGTTTGAATTATTATATGACTGTATTTCTACTCGTCTTTGGTTTTAATATGGCTCTTACTTTGAAAAAAAAATCCAATTTTTTTTTCATTTCTTTTCGAATTTTAATTGACATAGTTTTATTACTGGTTAATATTAGCAATGTTTGTAACGTCTTTTCATTTTTCTAAAAGTATTTGATTGTAATTTAAATTTTGAAAAAAATTAGAACGTTCAGTCAAAATGATCAAATTTGGTTGTGTGCAACAATGTTGGCATAATATTTTACTTATAAATTTCGAAAGAAGGGGAGGGGGGATTTTATTCATATAGATTGATAATCAGCATAATTTTGGTCCGTCTTGACTCCCACTCCGTGGACATATTGACTCCCACACCGTGGACATTTGACTCCCACCCTTCAGTCCTTCTTGACTCCCACTCCGTGGACATTTGAATATACGCGGATCTTAATATACCATTCTATTAAAAGAATCTCCGAATATTTTGTTGTAAATATGTTTTGTTTTCAAAGTCATTTATGAAAAATAATTCTGTGTTACTGTATTAAAAATAGAAAGGGTGTCATGAATCAATACAACAATATTTGTTTGAAAATTTGCTCCGTTCCTTGAAGCTCCTTGGCCCTGAAAGTTTAACTACGGTGTCTAAGTTGCCTAAAATATAAAAGAGATCAACGTAAAAAGATTCAAATTCTAGCACTAACAATCGATAAAAACACATTTGTCTTCGAAAATTTATTGTCCTTATTAAGGTCTCTCAGTGGCATAAACTAACGGAAATGCAGGGGAAAGAAGGCAAAACACGCAAGTAGTTGCACTTACAAGGTGTTGCAACGAATGATATATAATTAAATAAGAAATGCAAAATTATCAAGATATGGGGGAGCTATTTTGCTTTATTCCTTTCACTTTTTAATGAAGATACCCCAACAGGGTATTTTCAATAAAAAAAAAACCTATAAAAAGAAGTTCTTTGTTTAAAAAATAAACTAGGGGGCTGGGTAAGATCTAGGGAGAGGGTTATACAGTATTTTGTAGCATGAGCAGATATACTGTCTTTCGGTTTACCTCACTACTTCACAATAAATAGATTCAAAATTCCGCTTGGGTTTACAGTGCAAAAAATTTTAAGTGGGCTTTAGACACAGATTTGTCGACCAATCATATCCTACCTCTGAACATAAAATATGAAGTCCCTTTACCGCTGCTCCCCCAACACTCGGACAGTTTCTGCTAAATCTCCACAACTCATTCCCGAGAATTTAGACAAATGCCATTTCGATAACCTCGATGCAGTCTCTTTTGATTTACTTCTGACTCCTCCCCCAAGTCAAAATGCAAGATCCACTAGGCGTCCCAAACACCCATAAAAGTTTCAACTCAATCACCCAAACCGCTCATCAGATAATGCTGACACACCATTTTTGTAGCCCAGGCGCATGTGCTGTCTTTCAAATTACCTCATTATTTCATCAGGAATATACTGTAGTCACACATGAGCACTAAACGCCTATATTCTTAAACAGATTTAAGAACAGAATCTTTAGACACTTCTCCTCCTCCAACTCAAAATTCAAGATCCATCCCTTACAATCCCTGAAAGTTTCAGCTTGATCCCTATGGCCGTTCCCAGGATATTGCACATATTGCGTCTTGATTATATGGCAACACATACTGTCCACTGAGTCACAGTGAGCTAATAGTGTAAAAACATTTAGATGAATCTGAAAAACAGTCTCCCCCCTCTGTCTGTGCTCCGGGTAAAAATTTGAGGCCTAATTGCCTCCTAACACTCTCTAAGAAGTTTCAACTTGATGCCCCAAGCCATTCCCAAGATATTGCGGATCCGTTATTTTGATAACCTAGCAACACATGCTATCTTTTTATTTAGTGAATATATTTTAATTCCTTTTGGAGGTTGTAGTGAAAAAAAGTTTTAAAAAATCAGATGAACAAAGTTTTTACAACTCCACCCCCCCTTACACTACACTACCTGTATGTGTCAACAATACTCCCAACCCTTACCCAAGATATTGTAGATACACATGATAACCTGGATTTTCACATATACATTGGTAGACTTGATACGCATAGTGATTTTCATTTAGTTCATCCCCTCCCCCCAATCAAAATTTGAGGTCAATTTTACCCTTCAAGATCTTCTGGAACCTTCAACTCCATTCCCCAAGTCTTTCCTGAGATGTTGACGACACCTTATTTTGGTAACCCGGGCACATATAGTGTCTTTTGGTTCGTATCGCTGCTTCCCCGTGAATAGATTACATGAACTCAAAGTGCAAAAAACTTTTAGGCAGATTTGAAACAAAATATGTTTAGGCCTTCTCAGCCACTCGTGGTAACTTAAAATTTGAGTTATACACCCCCCCCCACTCCAATAAATATTACACACAAAATTTCAAGTGGATCTCCCATGTCATTTTCAAGATGTTCCGGATACGCCAATTTGAGGTCTTGGCAACTTGTTATGTTTCCACAAGAATTTGACATGAATACCCAAGTCATAAAATTAACATGTTCCTTCATTATCCAAAATAATACCCCCCCCCCCTTGAAAATTAATGTTAGAACTAAAATTTTTGACTAATAGAGACTCTCTAACCAAAATAACACCAGAAATGCTGAGGAAATAAATAGCTTTGCTAAAATTCTCATTGGTAAAATTTGGTAAAAATGGTAAAATTTCGGTAAAATTGGTAAAAATTTAAGATATCGATGCCTTTTAGACTTGGAAGAAAAATATATATATATATATATATATATATATATATATATATATATATATATATATATATATATATATATATATATATATATGCATATACAAAAAAAATCTTAGAAACTGTGTAGGTAAATGGACTTACAATCTGGCCGCCTTTGATCTATTTTTGATAAGCCATTCCTCCCATTGAACAACAGTAACAGATGCCATAAAAATTGAAAGTGGCAGAAGGGGTAGAATAAATCGTTCTTCTTTATGCGGATTTAAGCTGAAAAATTAAAAAGTCAAAATATAGAGCTCTGGAAGGGCGGATTCACACTAGAATTACAAGCTAGCGCAAATGAAAGAACAGATAAGGAGTTGAAGAATCGATAATTAAATTAAGTCAGAAGGAAAAGAGGGGGCAACAATTAAGTCCTGATCAGAGTAGAGTGAAGGAGGAGCTTTCACAGCTGCTTAGCATCAAGGGTTGTTGAAGAGCTCTCAAAGGCTAGATTCACACTAGAATTACAAACTAGCGTAAGTAAGAACACATAAAGTTGGAAAGGACAGTATATTGAAAGGGAAAGCAAGCCGTCGTCAAAAGAGGAGAGAAATGATTGTAAGAAAATGCTCAACGGAAAGTGGGATATCATAGGATGGAGCAAATAGGAAGCATTGAACAGACTTTGTCGGAGAAGGACCTTCCGCGGTGCGGAACTCTCTAGATATTCTATGGTATACTAAATAACACTATTCTAGTCTAGAATTATACCTAAAAAATTCTTTCTAAATGTTTTCAATGAAATGAGAGAAGATTTAGCTATTTAAAAACTAAACTTCTAATTTTAGAGGCCGCTCAGAAGGTAAACGGTGGCTTACATTACTGTGAAATGTAATGTCTCTTTGACTATGAATATGTCTAGTCTCTTTGACTAGAGCAGATTTCAAGAATCCTTTAATAAAAACAGCTTCCATAATTTTGGCCTCGTCCACAACTAAATTACGCTATTTTACAACATCAATAAACTACAAGGTGAATAAAAAGAACTTGTTCATTATTCAGAACAAACTCAAGAAGTGAAGTTAGGTTAATGATTCTTACTTTATAATATGTAGAATAATCATAATTAACACATTTTGCACGCAGTCCCGCTATAATTAATCCCAAAGCCCCCCCCCTAATGTGCAAATATATACCCAAATTATATATATCTCATCTATCTCCCAAGGCGTCTCAGCTGCTTCAATCCGCGTATTTGTAAGTTGAATCAACTGTTACGAAACAAAAACTGGAAAAACAAGTTACAGGTGGAAATAATACATTGAGAATATGCAATTTGGGCTATATATTTGTACATTAGGGGGGAAGGAGGGTAAAGTATGAAAACAGAATACTGAAATAAATACGTCTGAAATGTTTTCACCTTTCTTACTTTCATAAATAAAAAAGTATTAAAACCTTAAGGAAGAAATATAAGTATATGTCAATTAAACTGACAATCCACTAATAACTCCCCAATAAGGACCTTTCTAAAATTTATTATAGGATTCGGTTTGGCTCGAATGGGCTAAATTTTCAGGCGTTTTCGTGTCAGTTTCCTAATTCAAGTGGCTCAACTCCCTCATCCCCTCTTTGCAGACATTGCAATATAGAAAATGAAGCAACTGACCATTGCCTATTTGAATGTAATATGCTGACGTCTGCACAGCATACCTTGCAATGTAAACTGTTAAAGTGCTTCAAACACCACAAAATCTCACTATCAGGTAAGAGTCTAGCTGACCATATCTGCACACAGAACACGGAATTCAATGCATATCTTCTAATATTTCAACTCCTAGGATCAAAAGATGTAGTGCAAGATATCTAAGCAGATTCAAGATAAATAAGGAGCAACCATTTCAACTCACAGAGTGAGTTGAAATGGAAAAGGGCTGAATAGTCTCGACTGAAAAACCCATGTGTTGCTGAAATAGAAGAAGAAGAATCAACGGTCATTTATTATTATTTTTTTTTTTTCAGTAAAGCGCAAATTGTGTTCTGGTCTTGAGAAGGCATGGTCACCAGCCCTACTCATGTTGTTATTTGCTCGTTTTGAGTTTCATTTATTTATTGATAGTGATTTATGGTAGTTTTACGCTTGGAAGATTACTTTACTTTATTTTGCTCATTCTTGGCTTAATGGAGCTGTTTAATTTTCATTGGAAAACTTGTTTTATGAAAAAAAAAAAATTAATTTCTGTTCGTTTTTTACCGACATGACGGAAAAAATTTTACTGACGGAAAAAATAATATTTTATATCTTTTCAGTTTTTTCCTATAAGAATCTTTAGTATGGGTTGCTATTTGTATTTTGAAAAAAGTTTTTCAACAATTTTTAATCTTGACACAAATGAGGTGTCTTATTGGCAACCATAAATGCAATAGCTTTTGATTTAGTTTAAAGCAACATTTAGTTTTAAAGCATAATGGGCCAATTGCATAATTGTGGGGGATTGACATGCCCAATATCTCTAAAGACATAGTTGCTGGAGCGTTCTACTATGCTGAGAAAAATGGTTTTTTCAAAATTTTGACAGGATGCGTTTGGAAAATGAATGGGCTTGAGAGAAGAGCTGCTTGCCCTCCAATCTCTTGTTACTCTTAAAAAGGGCACCAGACACTAGCGCTGCAATTGAATGCAAGGGGGTGGACTTCCCCCTTCATATATCTAGTAAAAACATTTTAAACAAGTAAAAACAAAGTGAAAACATTTTAAATGTATTTTGTTTCCAGTAAAGTGCAAATTATGTTCTGGTCTTGAGAAAGCAGAGGGGTTGTCGGCCCTACTCATGTTAATGTTAGCTCGTTTTGAGTTTGACTAGGTTGTTTATAGTATGATTTAAATAAACATTTAAAATTTTTTAGCTTTTTTAAATTTAATAAATAAAAAATTTACAACTTTAAGGAATATGTACCAGTATATGCATGCTAAACTGACAATCCACGGCCATTTTTTTCAGTAAAGTGCAAATTATGTTCTGGTATTGAGAAGGTATGGGGGTTGTCAAAGATATAATTTCCAGACCTTTCAACTATGCTGAACAAAATGGCTATCTCAAAATTTTGATTAGATGTGTTTTGGGAATTGATGGGCGTGGGGGGGCCTCCAATAACTTTTGACTAATAAAAAGGGCACTAGCCCTTTAAATTTTTAATCGAACGAGCCTTTTTCGAAGTTTGTACGACAACAAATGGCCATTTCAAAATTTCTATCAGATACATTTCGGAAAAATACGAGGTATGAGGGGGAGGGGTTCATCCATCCTCCGATCACTCTGAATCTTAAAAAGGACTCTAGAACTTCTGATTACCAATCCAATGATCCCTCTCCGAAGTTTATACGATCACCGTTCCTATATAAATCTTATATACCCCCAGGAAAAAACTTACAATCCTTGCCCTGAGGGCTCTAGGGGGGGGGGGGTAGTCATTCTCAAATACATACTTTCCGGAGCTTTCAACAACGTCGAACAAAACGGCTATCTAAAAATATTGATTGGATCTGCTCGGGGAAATGATGGGCGTGGTAGGGGGGTTAATTGTCCTCCAATCACTTTTGACTATTAAAAAGGGCACTAGCCCTTTTAATTTCCAATCGAATGAGCCGTTTTCGAAGCTTTTAAGACGACTTCTTCCATACAAAGTGCCCTGGTCTAAAACCAAAAGAAAGAAAAGATGCATTGTGCTCACATCGCTCTTTACTTAGGTAACGCTGTCTATGATATTTTTCAAAGAAAATCTCTGAGCAATAACAGAAAATTCTTTACGGGATATTGCGCTGGAATATAATTATAATAGCGCACAAAACACAATTGTTGTTCCTTTTGCTTAGTTTTGGCTAGTGATTTAATGTTTCATTTGATTTCTTTTTTCAGTAGTTTCTTTTTTTTTCCAAGATGGGCCTCTCTGTTTAGCCTTTTCTCTTTCTATGAATGTATATCAAATGATGATTATTAACCATTATTTTTAAAAACATTTGTTTCTTTATCTCAAGTCTATATATTTACCAGTAATTTCTTGTATTTTTGTTCAAAATGGGCCTCTGTGTTTAGTTTTGAAAAATTAGAAACTCGTTAAACATGCTTCCTCCTAGGAAAAAAATAAGACTAGAGATTCAAGTCATCAGGTTCCTAGCCAGAGGCGTCCTGAAGGGGGGCGGGGAGGGGCGCACCACCCCCTAAAATTTTTGGCATTCGGTAAAATTATCGCCGATAGTGAAAATTTTGGCAGAAATTTTGCAAAATAGGCCAAAATTTTGCAAAATTCTTGATTTCTGCGGAAAATTTGGCATAAATCAGGTAGCGATTCGATAAAATTTACGAAGGTCGCCCCCCAATAAATGAGCCTCGGGACGTCCCTGTTCCTAGCACCCCTTTTTATTAATGTATAATAGTAACAGCTCCCCCCTCTCCACCCTTTCGACCTTTAAAGCAGACAATAATAACTAACAGCTTGGTTCTCTCAAGATTTGACAATTTATAAAGACTTGACAATCCTATTTTGACAATTTATGGGTAATACTGTACAGCTAAGGCTCTTCTGATTGAAACTTTGTAAAACAAAAAGAGTAACACATTTCAAACTCCTTGTGACGGTCAATGCAGTACAGTGGCGGATCCAGGGGGGGGGAGGGTGCTCTCCCCCCCTAGCGTAGACCAAAGTAGTATAATTTACTTAATTAACTCAAGTTTGCGTTAATTAAACTTGCTGCTAACGCAAGTTTATCGGATTAACCTATCCCCCCCCCTAAAATGTTTTTTCGGATCAACCTATTTTGCGCCCCCCCCTCCTCCCCCTAAAAAAACTGGATCCGCCCCTAATGCAATATACAACCAACAGATTGGTTCTCTCAAGAGTTTTTCTCAGGGTTTATTCAATAAAAAAAAGGCTTGGAGCAAAGATGGTGCTTTGGTATGGTCTCATCCATTTAATTAGTTCAAAGGGTACAAGGAATTTTAGTTTTTATTCAAACATACCGTGTCTAGATTATTTGACCTTTGGATCAATAAAATTATCCCAGGTAAAAAAAAGAGAACCATAAGAGACACATCTTTGACCCTATTTCTCATAAAAATTACTAAAGTCTAAGTTCTCCAGATATGACTTCGCTGTCAATTTGAGGATGCAAATCTTCATTAACATTGCTTCACTTTTTGGATTTTTACCCTTTTGTTGTGAGAATCGTTCAGTTTTGTTCTCTTTTTGTTGATAGATACCCCAAAAATAAACAAAGGTTTGACATATCAGAGGCAACGCTGTAGCGTTGCCTATAGCAAAGGCCATACGGCTCCGATGTTTTATTATTTATTATTTGTTATTATTTTTTTCTCCAGAGGCACTTCATATGGAAGGGGTTGTAGTAAAAACTTAAAATGGGTCTAATTCGAATGGAAATTGTGAGTTATAGTGCCCGTTTTAATAGTCAAAAGTTAATGGATGGCCACTAGCCCCCCCCCCCACGCCCACAATTCCCCCAAACATATACAATCAAAATTTTGAGATAGCCATTTTGTTCAGCATAGTTGATTTCCAGATAGAAAATATTTTTTACGAGGAGGACACTCCCTCAAAACCCTCAGGGCAAGGATTTTAAGTTATACCCTGGGGGAATATGTGGTTTTTATAGAAGGCGTCGTTGTATAAACTTCAAAACACGTTCAATCGATTGGAAATTAAAGGGCTAGTGCCCTTTTTAATAATCGAAAGTGATTGGAGTGTAACTAGTCACCTCTCCCCCCCCCACGCCCATCGTTTCTCCAAACACATCCAATCCACATTTTGAGATAGCTAGTTTGTTAAGCGTATTTGATTTCACGATAGAAAATATGTTTTTGAGGAGATCAATCACCCTCCATCCTCAGGGCAAAATTTTTATCCTGTGTCCTGGAGGCGTAATATACTTTCAGAGAAGGCGGAATCGTAGAAACTTCAAGAAAGCTCATTTAATTAAAAATTCAAAAGCCTAATGTCCTTTTGAATTGTCGAAAGTTATTTGAGGGCCACTAGCCCCCCCCCCCACACCCATTATTCCCCAAAACACATCCCAAAAAAATTTGGTGACAGCAATTTTGTTCAGCGTAGTTGATTTCCAGATATAAAATATATTTTTGATGAGGAATCCCCCCCACAACCCTCAGGGCAAAGGTTTTAAGTTAGGCCCTGGGGACAAATAAGGTTTTTATAGAAGGTGTTGTCGTAGAAACTTCAAAACAGGCTCATTCGATTGAAAATCGAGAGTTCTAGTGCCCTTTTTAATAGTCGAAAATGATTGGAGGGTACATAGCCCCCCCACGCCAACAATTCCCCCAAACACATCCAATCAAAGTTTTGGGATACCCATTTTGTTCAGCATAGTTGATTTCCGGATAGAAAATATATTTTTGAGGAGGACACTCCCCAAAACCCTCAGGGCAAGGGTTTTAAGTTATGCCCTGGGGGCATGTAAGTTTTTTATAGAAGGCGTTGTCGTAGAAACTTAAAAACAGGCTCAATTGATTGGAAATTAAAGGGCTAGTGCTCTGTTTAACAGTCAAAAGTGAGTGGTGTCCAACTAGCCCCCCCCCCCCACGCCCATCATTCCCCCAAATACATCCAATAAAAATTTTGAGAAAGCAATTTTGTTCAGCATAGTTGATTTTCACATAGAATATATATTTTTGTCGAGAGCAATCCCCAACAAGCCTCAGGGAATTAGTTGTAAGTTATCCCCTGGGGGCATATCATGTAGTTAAAGATAGCGTGGTAGCAGGAACTTCAAAACAGGCTCATTCAATTGGAAATTCAAAAAGCTAGTACCCTGTTTAATAGTCGAAAGTGATTGGAGGGCAACTAGCCCCCTCCCACGCACATTATTCCCCAAAACACATCAAATCAAAATTTTTAAATAGCCATTTTGTTCAGCGTAGTTGATTTCCTGATAGAAAAGATATTTTTGAGGAGGTCACTCTCCCACAACCCACATGGCAAGGTTTGTCAGTTATGCCCTGGGGGCATATAAGGTTTTTATAGAAGGCGTTGTCGTAGAAACATCAAAACGGGCCCATTCAATTGGAAATCAAGGGTTCTATTGCCCTTTTTAATAGTCGAAAATGATTGGAGGGCAACTAGCTCCCCCCACGCCCATCATTCAGCCTAACACATCCAATCAAAATTTTGAGATAGCCATTTTATTCAGCGTAGTTGATTTCCAGATATAAAATTATTTTTGAGGAGGACACTCCACCAAAACCCTCAGGACAAGGGTTTTAAGCTATGCCCTTGGGGCATATAAGGTTTTTATAGAAGGTTTTGTCGGAGAAACTTCCAAACAGGCTCATTCGATTGGAAATTAAAAAGCTAGTGCCCTTTTTAATACTCGAAAGTGGTTGGAGTGTAACTAGCTCATCCCCCCCACGCCCATCATTTCCCCAAACACATCCAATCAAAATTATGAGAAAGCCGTTTTGCTCAGCGTGGTTGATTTCGTGATAGAAAATATATTTTTGAGGAGGACACTCCCCCACAACCCTCCGGGCAAGGGTTTTAAGTATGCCCTGGGGGCATATAAGGTTTTTATAGAAGGAGTTGTTGTAGAAAATTAAAAACAGGCTCATTTGATTGGAAATTAAAGGGCTAGTGCCCTTTTTAATAGTCGAAAATGATTGGAGGGCAACTCCCCCCCACTCCCATCATTCCCCCAAACACATCCAATCAAAAGTTTGAGATAGCCATTTTGTTCAGCGTAGTTGATTTCCAGATAGAAAAATATTTTGAGAAGGATGCTCCCCCACAACCCTCAGGGCAAGGGTTTTAAGTTATGCCCTGAGGGCAAATAAGGTTTTTGTAGAAGGCGTTGTCGTAGAAACTTAAAAACAGGCTCATTCGATTGGAAATGAAAGAGCTAGTGTCCTTTTTAATAGTCGAAAGTGATTGGAGTGCAAATAGCTACCCCCCCCCCACGCCCATCGTTTGCCCAAACACATCCAATCAAAGTTTTCAGATAGCCATTTGGCTCAGCGTAGTTGATTTCCAGATAGAAAATATATTTTTGAGGAGGAAACTCCTCCACAACCCTCAGAGCAAGGATTTTAAGTTACGCCCTGGGGGCATATAAGGTTTTTATAGAAGCAGTTGTCGTAGAAACTTCAAAACAGGCTCATTCGATTGGAAATTAAAGGGATAGTGCCCTTTTTAATAGTCGAAAATGATTGGAGGGCATCTAGCCCCCCCCCACGCCCATCATTCCCCAAAAAGCATTTCAATCAAAATTTTAAGATAGCCATTTTGTTCAGAGTAGTTGATTTCCAGATAGAAAATATATTTTTGAGGAGGACACTCCCCCACAATCCTCAGGGAATGTGGGGGAGTTATGGAACTTTTAAGTTATGCCCTGGGGGCATATGAGGTTTTTATAGAAGGCGTTCTCGTATAAACTTCAAAACAGGCTCATTCGACTGGAAATTGAAGGGCTAGTGCTCTTTTTAATAGTTAAAAGTGATTGGACTGCAACTAGCCCCCCCCCCCCCGACGCCCATAATTTCCCCAAACACATCCAATCAAAATTTTGAGATAATCATTTTGTTCAGCGTAGTTTGTTTCCAGATAGAAAATATGTTTTGAGTAGAACACTCACCCGAAATCCTTTGGGCAAGGGTTTTAAATTATGCCCTGGGGGCATATAAGGTTTTTATAGAAGGCGTTGTCGTAGAAACTTCAAAACAGGCTCATTCGATTGAAAATTAAAGGGCTAGTGCCCTTTTTAATAGTCGAAAGTGATTGGAGTGTAACTAGCCCCCCTCACCCCCTCGCCGATCCTTTTCCCAAACAAATCCAATCAAAATTTTGTTCAGCGTAGTTGATTTCCAGATAGAAAATATGTTCTTGAGGAGGACACGCCCCCACAACCCTCAGGGCAAGGGTTTTAAGTTATGCCCTGGGGGCTTATAAGGTTTTTACAGAAGGTGTTGGCGTAGAAACTTCAAAACAGGCTCATTCGATTGGAAATGAAAGGGCTAGTGCCCTTTCTAATAGTCGAATGTGATTGGAGTACAACTAGCCCCTCCCCTCAACGCCCATCATTTCCCAAAACCCATCCAATCAATCTTTTTAGATAGCCATTTTGTTCAGTGTAGTTGATTTCCAGATAGAAAATATATTTTTGAGGAGGACAATCCTCCACAACCCTCAGGGCAAGGGTTTTAAGTTATGCCCTGGGGGCATATAAGGTTTTTATAGAAGGCGGTGTCGTAGAAACCGTAAAGCTCCAATGGGGCAGTAGGTTTTAGGCTTCTGCACTGAGGCGATACCCAAACTCTTATTTTTAGTTATTTTAATTCGATTCAAACTTGATTTGCATATTCAATTTAAGTTTCACTCGTTTTAAGATTTATTTATTCATTTACATTAATATATATTGTATGTTTGTTCTCATTGATTGTTTATTTAATTTAAGTAAGAGAATGATTCTTTTACCGTTAGGGGAGCGGGCAGTAGCCATACTCTTGTTTGTAGTGAAAACACTATTCATCAAAAGTACATAGCCCCTACTCCCTGAAGACGACCGCTGTCTAACAACCAATCCTTAAAACAATTCTCACTTATCTATGAATTCTTTTCTGCCAATTACTATAACTAAAAAAAAGTTGAACTTATTTTGTAGAAGTTTGTGGACACTTAAGTAAGAGACTGATAATCTATGAATCAATGAAGCACTAACATCGTTTTGACTTCCAACGATGTACGTGTTACAGCTATGCCATTGTCCCTGAAATTTTTTTCAGTAAATGAAGAAATAGTCACTTTCAACCTCAGAGTGGTTGAACCACCTAATGGCCATCATTAATGTGTGAAACAGTTATACACTATAGCATTGCTTCTGACCTAAAAAGTTGAGTAGAAATTTCAGCTTCCATTTTAATGAATATCCGATATTATCTGAGGGGACTATGTTTGCGGGAGCATATTTCACGGCTGGGAAATTTCTGCTGGGTGGAATTTAACGCGGGGGAATTATCAGCAGGAAATTAAAATGTTCTTGGAGGGGGGAGGAATTTCCTAGGGGTGAGTTTTCCAAATGTGAATTATTCAGGGAGGGGACGACTAAACCCATTCGATAATATTCTAAATTTTACATCTGAAAGTAACGGGAATAAAGAATCAACGAAAATGTCAGAGATAGCAGTTCGGCTTCCTTTGGAATAATATTTTTGTGTCTTTTGAAAAAAAGTTAGTTTCAAAAGAAAAAATAAATTCATCGGCTTTACTTCGTCTGTGGGTTATAAATTCCAAATATGAGGGGGGAGACTTCCCCCCAAAACTATCTACGCTAAGGTTTCAGTTTTTATTTCGAGTCTGACAAATGAACGCAATTCGATAAAAGTATTACTCAAAATAACGCATATACAATAATATATGCATGTAACACGGAACAATAAATCAAAATTGCATATTATGAGTTGAGGCTCATCCAAATCATGGGCCAGGGGACTCACCATTCCACAATCTATGAAAGCAACCCTGGAATAACTAAAAATATAAGGTATTTTTGAGTACAACTTCCACAACTCAAACGGTCCAACATTCTATAGCCCAAAGAGTCTCTCTAATCTCCTAAATCGGGAACGGAGGAGATAAGTGAAGTTTCGCCCCGTATTGGATGAGTCTCCAACCTTACCCTCCCCCTCTCCTACTGTCTACGCTAAAGTTTTCTTCTTTATGCCAACTACGCTGCCCCCCCTCCAAAGACTTTAATAAGTTAAAGTTCTGTATGGTAAAAGTATATGATAAAACTATTAAAAAATGCTAAAAATTAGAGTCATACTGAAAATAAGGTTAAAAGACAAACTTTACAATAAATATTAAATTATTGTGGCACAAAAAATACAAAAAATGGTCTAATCAAAACGATGCTGTTCTTTCTGAATCAACAAATGAAATAACCTAGCAAATGGAATAACCTAGCAAGATCCATTCATTGTTGTGTGAAAAAATCAGGTTTGATTTTTCAGAGGCATGTAAATTAAGCTGTGTATAGCAAAGGCCATAAGGCTTCAATGATTTATTATTATTAATTTAAAAACAAACATTACATAAAAATTGCTAAGAAGAGTAAAGAGCCATATTGAACTCAGGAACTGCAGAAATTAATTCATATTATAATTAAAACTCAAAAAGACTAGAAATTAATGTTAAAAAATAAAAAAAGACCCGAACAAACAGAGATTAAAATTAATCATCTTACAAACAAAAAGATAACCGATTCAAACATAAATAAATGAATAAATTCTTATACACCTTCAATATTTTTTATTACTTTCCCCCCAGAGCAGCTTTATATGCAAGGGTTAAAAATACCATTATGTTAAAAATAGTTGAAAGGTTAGGTAACAAAACTCTGCTGTCGACAAACCCCCCAAGGTCCTGGGGGCAGGAAGGAACTCTCGTATGAACTTCAGAAAGGACTCATTTGATTGGAAATTTGAAGTTCTAGTCCAGCTATTACGAGTCAAAAGCGATCGAAGTGTAAATAACCCCTCCCCCCACACGCCATATAAGGTTTTTATAGAAGGCGGAGTCATAAAAACTTCAAAAAAGGCTCATTCGATTGGAAATTCAAAGGTCTAGTGCCCTTTTTCATAGTTAAAAGTGTTTGGAGTGCAACTCGCCCCCCTCCTCCGACGCCCGCCATTTCCCCAAACTCATCCAATCAAAATTTGGAGAAAACCATTTTGTTCAACGTAGTTGATTTCCAAATAGAAAATATGGTTTTGAGGAGGACACTACCCCACAAACTTCAGGGCAAGGGTTTTAAGATATGACCTGGGGGCATATAAGGTTTTTATAGGAGGCGCTGTCGTAGAAACTTCAAAACAGGCTCATTCGATTGGAAATTAAAGGGCTAGTGCCCTTTTTAATAGTCGAAAGTGATTGGAGTGTAACTAGCCCCCCTCCCCCCCACGCCGATCATTTCCCCAAACACATCCAATCAAAATTTTGTTCAGCGTAGTTGATTTCCAGATAGAAAATATATTTTTGAGGAGGGCACTCCCCCAAAACTTTCAGGGCAAGGGTCTTAAGCTATGCCCTGAGGGTATATAAGGTTTTTTTTATAGAAGGTGTTGTCGTAAAAACTTCAAAAAAAGCTCATTCGGTTGGAAATGATAGAGCTAGTATCCTTTCTAATGGTCGAATTTGATTGGAGTACAACTAGCCCCCTCCCCCCGACGCCCATCATTTCCCCAAACACATCCAATCAAAATTTTGAGATAGCCATTTTGTTCAGCGTAGTTGATTTCCAGATAGAAAATATGTTTTTGAGTAGACACTCCCCCACAACCTTCTGTTAAAAGAAAAGACCAGAAATTACTGTTAAAGAAAAAACAAAACCCCGAATGAACAGAAATTAAAATTAACTATCTTACAAACGTAAAGATAACCGGTGCAAACATAAATAAATGAATAAATCTTATATAGCTTCAATATTTTTTATTACTTTCCCCCCAGAGCTGCTTTATATGCAAGGGTTAAAAATACCATTTTGTTAAAAATAGTTGAAAGGTTAAGTAACAGAACTCTGGCGTCGACAAAACCCCTCAGGGCCCGGGGGCAGGAAGGGATTCTCGTTTAAGTCGAAAGTGATTGGAGGGCAACTAACCCCCCTCTCACGCCACCTTTTCCCCAAATACATCCAATCAAAATTATGAGACAGCCATTTAATTAAACGTAGTTTTAAGTTCTGGAAATTAGGTTTTTGAGGATGACAACTCCCCCACAGTCCTCAGGGCAAGGGTTATAATTTAAGAATTCTCCGAATCCTTCCCATTATTTCTTATGGAAGGGATGCTCGTATAAACTTTAGAGAGGGCTCATGTGAGTGGAAATTGAAAGTTCTTGTTCACTTTTTAAGAGTCAAAAGAGATTGGAGGGTAACTAGCCCTCCCCCCCCTCCTCCAAGCCATAAATGCATCAGATAAAAATTTTGAGATAGACATTTTGTTAAAATAGTTCAAAGTTCTGATAAAAAAAAAACTCCGGTGTCAACACAGCCCACCAGGGCCCGGGGGTAGGCGTTTTAAGTTATGCCCTGGGGCATAACTTATTAAGGGGGGCTTATAACTTATGGGAAGGGGTTTTGTATGGAAAGAATACATAGGAAATCTATTATAATTATCCAACTTTAAGGTTAAAATACATACTCTGTGATAGATGCAAAATTGCTTTGGCACACAAAATCCTATTAAGGTCAATTCCAAACAGTCGGGATCCCTTTGTGTCAGCAAGTGAAATGGTTTAAACCCCCTTATTGGAGCTATTTTTTCAATCCATTCACTGTTGTCAATCGCTGTCCACAAGTTATGCACGCTGTCTATTATTCATATATAAGGTTTTTATCAATGAGGTAATCGTATAGACTTTGAAAAAAAGCCACATTCGATTTAAATTGAAAGTTCTAGATCTGTTTTTTAAAGTCAAGAATAATTGTACAGTAAGTAACCCCCCCCCCTCCATGAAATAAAAACTTTAAAATTTTTTAAATAAAAAAAGAACAAAAATGAATTAAAAAAAAAATTTCCGAAAAATAATTTTTTAAAATAAAATTAATGGCAATTTTAAACTTAAGCTCAGTTTATACAAATAACTGTTAAAATTCAAACTCAAAACGACCAGAAATTACTATTAAAGAATAAATGAAACCCAAAACGAACAGAAATTAAATAAACAATCATAGCAAAAAACATACAACAAGTAATAATATAAATGAATAAATAGATCTTAAAGCGAGTAATACTTAGATTGAATATGAAAATCAAGCTTAAAACGAAAACAAATATTTTGCTATTAAAGTATAAATGAAACTTAAAACGAACAGAAATTAAATAAACAATCAATGCGAACAAACATACAATATATATTAATGTAAATGAATAAATAAATCTTAAAACGAGTGAAACTTAAAAAGAGTATGCAAATCAAGTTTGAATCGAATAAAAATATCTACAAACAAAAGTTTGGGTATGGCCTCAATGCAGAAGCATATAACCTACTGCTTCATTGGCGCTTTACTGAAAACAAATTATATTAAAAATGTTTTCTTTTGTACTTCATAATGAAGATAAATATTAAAATTACAGTAAAATTTTTAACTGATGAGCTTTCAGCAATTAATATCATTATGCATCAAATATTCAGCTTAATTTGTTAGTTCTTTCCAAGATTGGTCAAGACAAATATAGTTTCACTACGAACAAAATGTGAATACTGCCCCCTTCTTTAACTCCAAAAACCTAAAGCCTTTTGCGTCATTGGTGCTTTACTGAAAACTAATTGCTCGTATATTACAAATTTATTCTTTTCCAGTTCTTACAGCATTGAAAATGAAAATATAAATTACAGTGAAAAAAAATCTTGAACTGATGGATCTTTCAACAATTAATATCATTATATATCTAATATTCAATTTGATTTTGTTTATACTTTCCAAGACTGTTCAAGATTCATATAGTTTTGTCATTTTCTGAACTCTGCCGTTTTTTCTAACTAATCGTTTTAGTCTACTGTGAAAACATTCTATGGCTTCTAGGCCTTTCTATTTGAGCAAAAAACTGCACCTCAAACTTTGTGGAACATGTATTTTATTGCATGAAACAACAAAATATAATAAAATGTGAAGTTTCGGAATGTTCCACCACTCGCAAGCAAGTGCCATTGGTATTTCTGAATCCACATGGTCAATTTAGGGGGTGGAGGGTAGGCTAGTTCTCGTAGCAGCCCCATTCGGTCGTGGTATGATTCACATTTTCAACACCTGGCGTCTGGACTATCATATAATCTACCAAGTATACAACTACCCCAAATCAGTATCAATAAATAAATGAAACCCAAAACGAACAAAAATTAAAATAAATATTAGAGTCAAACTCATAACGAGCATACATTATTATGAGTAGGGTTCGAAAATCCTATACTTTCTAAAAATCAGAATATAACTTGTACTTTACTGAAAAAAAATTCAAATGAGTTTACTGAAAAAAAAATATGCATTGTTTATTTAATATACCTATACTGACATTTATTCCCTAAAATCATAATTAATTTTTGATTTCTTAAAGTTACAAAAGTGAAAATACTTCAAAGAATTGTTTTCAGTAAAGCGCCAATGACGCAGTAGGTTTTAGACTTCTGCAGTGAGGCGATACCCAAACTCTTGTTTGTAGTTATGTTTATTCGATTCAAACTTGATTTGCATATTCTTTTTAAGTTTCACTCGTCCTAAGATTTATTTATTCATTTACATTAATATATATTGTATGTTTGTTCGCATTGATTGTATATTTAATTTCTGTTCGATTTAAGTTTCATTTATACTTTAATAGCAAAAAATTTGTTTTCGTTTTAGGCTTGATTTTCATATTCAATCTAAGCACTACTCGCTTTAAGATCTATTTATTCATTTATATTATTACTTGTTGTATGTTTTTTGCTATGATTGTTTATTTAATTTCTGTTCGTGTTGGGTTTCATTTATTCTTTAATAGTAATTTCTGGTCGTTTTGAGTTTGAATTTTAAAAGGTATTCGTATCAACTGAGCTTAAGTTTAAAATGGCCTTTACTTTTCTTTGAAAAACTTATTTTTCGGAAAGTTTTTTTTTTAATTAATTTGATATAAGAATCAAGAAATCAGAAAGTAGTCTCCAAAAAAGCTTTTAAAAGTTAAAATTGGAATAAAGAAGAAAAAGATGAAGAAAGCCTATATTACCTTGTAAAAAATAAAGAAAACACGAAAACTCCAGACATTTGCCATAATATTCCTGATTTGTAAAAGAAAGCAGTTTCCAAAAAATCTTAAAGGTGATCAAATGGGAAAAGAGAGAAAAAAAAAAACCTAGACTACCTAGAAATAAATAATGAAACTGCAAAATTCTAGCGAATTGCAATAGTATTTAAATTTGTCTTAGAAAGTAGTTTCCAAAAAATATTAAGAGACATGGGCGCCCATAAGGGGGGCACGGGGGGCATCCGCCCCCCGCTGGCTGAATGATGCTGCCTTATTTTTATATTTTTGTTCTGAGATTTCTATTATATAGCATTAAAAGTGCCAATTAGACGAGATTTGCTCCCCTCTGGAATTCAGCTTATGGGCGCCCATGAAAAGAGATAAAACGGAAAAAAAGCCTAGATTATCTTGCAATAAATAATGAAACAATAAAAATTTAAGCTATTTGCAATAGTTTTCAATTTTTCATAGAAAGCAGATTCCAAAAACGCGTAAACTCAAAAAAAAAAAAAAAAAAAAAAAACAGATTACCTTGTAAAAAATAATGAAAAAACATAAGTTACAGCGATTTGCCATAAAATATCCAACTGTTTATCTTTTTTCCTCCTGAACATTGAGAACCATTGCAACACAAATGGTAGAGTTAATATATGAAGCTGATCTGGTATCACATGAGTCAAATAATATGTAAACTTTTGAACTCCAAATATTGTAGATCCTTGGTTGTAGACATTAAACATGAAAAAGTGGTAAGGATTGAAGACAAATCTTTCGCAAAAATACGAGTCGACTGCAGTTGAAGCAGCCAGCAGTAGAAGACTAAAAAAGAAAAAATAAATTGAAATTAGGAAATTTTCATAATCGAAATAGGGAATTTTATAATCGAAAATAGAAGCGTTTAGAAAATTTTTGCACTATAATCACCTCAAATTTTACCGTTATACTGCTTATAAACTAACAGTTTCCGGTACTTGTATGATATAGCCCCTACCAAATATTCTTCTAATGTTTCTCTACCGCTCAATATTAATGAAATATACCTAAGTATAATAAAAGAAAATAACACTATAGAAACAAATTTGGGCAATATATTTGCACATTAGGAGGAGGGTGTGGGTAAAGTATAGCAGATCTGCATGCCTAATGTGTTAAGTACAATTATTCTGCATATTATGAAGGAAAAAATGTTTTCTAACTTCACACTGTCCAAATACTTTACCCCCCCCCCTAATGGGCAAATATATAGCCCAAATTTCATATTTTCCATTTATTCTATCACTCCTCTTTGTCTTGTCTCACGATAAGCTCAAAGAAACTAACTAAAAAAAAACAAACGGTTCCATTATGCGTCAATGAATGAACAACTTGAGCGGTAGGGCCTATATCATACAAGTACCGAGTTTCCTCTAAAAAAGTCCCATGCATTACTATCAATTGCTTTGATAATGTACCAAAACTACTAATAACAACTCACTGCAGCACCAAGTTACATGAGGGTCGGATAGCTACGCACCCTCTTCCGCCCACCCCATTCGGGGACAATCTTCTTTTTGTTTGGCCCTAGATGGTTGACCAAAAAACACAATTTTTAGCAGTTCTCTTGCATCTTCTTTGTTTGTTTCTTTCGGGGAGGGGGGATTGAGTCAGTAGAACTATAAATGATATTAAAGTTGCTTAGATGGTTTTACGGAAGGAGAGGAAATACCACTCTTTTTGGAGATTGTTTTTACTTGCGAACCTTCATTAGCATTGAGTTTTTTTCCGAAGTTTCGATAAATAGGAATCGCACTGTTAAAAAAATATCACTGTAAAATGCAAGACATTCAAGCCGCTTAGTGGGTCTGAGAGAGAGAAGGCTGCCCCATTCTCATTTTTAAACCTTGATTAGTCTTATGATATTATTTTTTTTGATATAATAACAAAAATAAATCGAAATATACATCGTTTTCAGTAAAGCACCTATGACGCTATGACCTTTAGAGGTCTTATTAAGGCAGCAGCCCAGCTCTTGTTTGTGGTTATTTATGTTCGCTATAAGTTTAACATAATTATTAACATTAGTTTCTATTCGTTTTGCGATTCATCTATTCATTCACAGTGATCTTGGTTTGATGTGATATTCATTTTATTTTCTATTTGTTTTGGGTTTCATTTATTCATCATTTCAATTATTCGTTATTTCATTTATTCATTACTTCTGTCCGTTTTAATTTTAAATTATTAAACGGGCTTGTTTAAGGATGACAATCCTTAATTCATTGTTTTCGGGCAACCATCTAGGGCTGAACTGAAAATAGGTCGTCCCGAATAGGGAGGGAGGAGTTCGTAAGGAAGGATTTAAGGGAAATTAGAAATTTTTGGAAGGATGTAAAGAGGGAAGCTTTGAATAAATTCGGTTTGAGGAAGAGCGTGGGTAGCTGTGTTGACCTCAGGTGGCTTGGTGCTACAGTGAGCCATTAGTAGTAGTAGTTATTTCTGGACGTTTAGACTTTAGTACAACTCTTTACTTTTCCTTGAAAAACTTGCTTTTTTATCAAACATTTCCAAAATTATTTTAAGAAAAAGAAGAGAAAAAAATACCTGGGGCCAATAGCAATCCTGAATGATTTCCAAAAATTTGTCCAATCACGAACGAGATGTGATATCCCCAAGGGGATAAAAATTACTATGCATGTGCATCTAATGCAAAAGGCTAAGGCAGCAACTATCATATACTGCCAGTACGATCGACCTGAAAATAGAACTTGTGAATTTAAAAATTAATGTATATAAAATATTAAAGTTGGATCCAAAATGAGGGATTTACAGTTTAAATTAAATATATATATATATATATATATATATATATATATATATATATATATATATATATATATATATATATATATATATATATATATATATATATATATATATATATATATATATATATATATATATATATATATATATATATATATATATATATATATATATATATATATATATATATATATATATATATATATATATATATACATACATACATACATACATACATACTATACATATACATACATACATACATAGATACACACATACATACAAACACATACACACACACACATACATACATACATACATACATACATATATACACATATATTAAATATTATTAAAAATAATAATTTAATATATATTAAAAATATTAAAGTTGGATCCAAAATGAAGGATTTGCAGTTTAAATTATATATATATATATATATATATATATATATATATATATATATATATATATATATATATATATATATATATATATATATATATATATATATATATATATATATATATATATATATATATATATATATATATATATATATATATATATATATATATATATATATATATATATATATATATAGATAAGGAAAACCACATTGCAGCACTGAAAAGATTGGAATACCTCATACAGAATTATGCCTGTTCATCCTAATTTTTTAACACACTCTCTACTTTTGATCCATTTTATAATAGCTATAACCCTATTTTCATTTTTAGCACTAGGAGAGGGGGGGGGGGAACAAAACCGACATAACTGCAAAGTTTTTTTTAGTGAAAAATTGCACCTTACTATAATCCAATTACTTTTTACTCTTAGAAGTGCATTAGAACTTTCAATTTCCCTTTTAATCAGCCCTCTCATACGTTTCTACAGCCACCCCTTCTAAACAAAGTGGTCGGATGAAAAAAAGGGGAAAAACACATAAAGGCAAAATCGTTCTTAACAAACTAGCCCCTACCCGGGGGAACTTGATAAATGCGAAAGAGTGCTATATTACGAGTTAACCTTCTTAATTGCCCACCCACTGCTATCCTCTTAGAAATATAGTATCCGTGACAAGGCAGGGCAATTCTCCCACGTAAGGTTAGTTTCAATGGGTGCAATATGCATAAAATAGCGAAATCCCTTGTGCTACTAAAGAGTATGGGTCAGTTTGCATACATACAATTCTGTGATAAAAAAAGGTGTCCTTAATTTTATTGGTTTACATCTGTGACGCATGTCTGTAAGCCAGCCACAGCGTTCCTTGTTTCTGGAGAGAGAAGTAACTCCACCTTTAAAAACCTGATTGGTTTGAAAACCTTCTTTTTGGAATTTTAAACCAGTAAAAAACAAATTGAACCTGGTTGGTTTTCTGTGTAAAATTTTAAGGCAATAACAAAGAACAGAAATTGTTTGAGTCGCAGAAAATTTCTAAAAAGTAAACTCTGGACTCTGTAGTGCTTCTCTACGGTCATTGATCCTTCATGCAAGGGTCCATTCAGTTCTACAACGTATCTTTATTTATCAGTGGCCTCACGGTATTATTTTGTTCAAGCAGTCCTGTAAGGACATTGTGAAAAGAGATATTTTTTACTGTTTTCCTCAGGAAAACTTTAGAAATTGATATTATTTTGCGTGAACTTCCATCAGTCGAATTGATTGAAGTTTTTCAAAATTCAAAACTAAAAAAAAATTATATCGTGGCAAAAAAAGTAGAATAAATCGAAGTTCCTAATGCAGACTTAAGCTGTACTCAGTCCAGATGCAGAGCTCTCAAAGGGTGGATTCACACTAGTATTAAAAGCTAGCGGAAGTAAACGCTTGAACAAGGAGTCAAAAGAAAAAAAGGACACTCCAATTGGGGTTAAAGAAAAAGCAAAATATCCACGAATATGGTGAAAAGACTTTAACATGAAAGACTTAAGAAAATGGGATCATCATGGAGGCGAGCAAAGACTGACGCTCTGAATAGATTTGAGCAGAGAAGGATCTTGCGTAGCTACTTTGCCTCAGAGACTGTCAAAGAGATCTAATTTTTTTTTTCTTCGCTTTTAGTTACATTGTCAAAGAGATAAGGGATCAGAACTAGGTTCAGGGTAAGAAACACGTCTTGTCTAAGCAAAAGCACTACAAAAGTGAATGAGGAGTTACTGTATAATTTTAGATATTTCAATTTACATTATTAAACTCTGGTACATAACTTACCAAGAAGCAAATTAAAGTACAGTAAGTAATCGGTTAAGAAAAAATTTATGTCTCGAAAAAATCATATAACAAACGCCTGGTTAGATAACGACATTCGTTCATCATAATCAAGAAGTGTTTTAATCTAAATCTTTGATTTTAGTCCCGCTCAATTTTTGAGAGAAATCTAACGAATCATTGTAACTGTAAGAACTACAATATAATACTAGTGACTCTTGTCGAACCAGTATCAGAAACAATGTAAAACCTATGCGGATCAAAAAACAACATCTCAAACAGGGTCGTATCCATAATTTTTTTTCGGGGAGGGGAGCTTAGAACATAATTTTTCGGGGGGGTGTACAAAAAAATTAAAAACTTATAAGAAATTTGTTTATTATTCATATTTGTTACCTTTTTACGAGTTGGAGAAAAAAAATTTTTTTCGGGGGGGGGGGGGGTTAGTAGTAACCGTACAATTCGTTGAAAACCTAAACGCAAACTTACGCTTGAGGCATGGATATGTGTTTAGGTTTTCAATGCATTGTACGGTTACCTGGGTCATTTGCAAAGAGGTATCATTTCTATAGAAGGTATAGTAATTTGAAATATCATGTGGAATTTGCTTGAAGGTATATACTGTGCGTACGTGCCCGTACCAAACCGGTTGGTTATAATCTGTTCTGCTTCAAGTTTTTTCTAGCACAATTAACTGAATTTCTATTTCATGATAAACAAGTTTTTTTTTTTTTTATGTTGGATCCGTGTTGGAAAAACCGCTGTATCTTTTTAGTTTTCTTTACAATTCATATTAGTAAGAGAATTGAATTCAAAGAGAATAGTTTTTATTTGCAAGGATATTAGTAGAGGAAAAAAATGAGGGGTGCATTTACATTATTGGAGATTAATGATGGAGCTAACAACAGTGACGTAATTACTTCTTTAGTTTACGATATTTGCGAATTTTTTGCGAAGAGGTATTAGCGTAAAGGTATTGCGAATGTTAATCATGTAATATTTTAAATTTACCCTTTTTTTTCATTGGCAATGTTATCCTTCGGATTTTTTTTTTTTTGTTGTGAGCGGGCTTTTTTCAGCAGGGGTAATAGTTAAACGCAAGGAACTTCCTTTGGGCTGGACGTACCCGGGGGTAAACATTACAGTGGCCAGTTTACACAGGGGATTTTGCCAGATTTCATTGTACTTTCCAGGATTTGTCGAACTTTCTCTTTGGCGACTCAATTTTACACGTGGAGATCTCCCAGCGGAATTGTACGGGGAAATCTTCCGCAGGGTTGAAATCGTCTGGGGGTTTTTCTGTGGGAGATGGGGTATTTTCTGCAGAAGAAAGTCTCCGCGGGGGAAGTTTTCATGGGAGAATATTTCGGGGGGGCGGGGGACCGGCCCAGGAAAAATCGTCCAGGGCGGGGGGAGTTCGCCAATGATTTGAAAAACAATCACATACTAATATAAAAAACAAACCTTTCTCAAGTGAAAGTAGGCTTAGGAGAATATCCCAGGCCTAATTGTGCGCCTGAAATTTTCCTGGGGATATTTTAAGTGAAAATAGAATTTTTTAAGGGGAATTTCCGGGGGTGGGGACTTTCAAAGGGGGGGGGGGGACTTTCCAGGGAGGAATTGTTCGTGGGAGTATTTTTCATGGAAGAGGGGGGGATTTCACGGCATTATCTGAAAAACTATCTGAAATCTAATAAAAAGTTTTTTCAACTGATAGTAAAGAGCAATATTAAAGCCTGATACGAACAGAAATCATTCCATATATGTGGGGCTACCCCCTCATAAATACCTAGCTTTTTACGCTAAAGTGTGACACCCAAATTCATTAAGAACGACTCGCCTGAAACACAAGGCCCTGAAATTAGATTAACAAGCATTTTCGAACTACGAATGTTGCTCCTTAATTTTAGTTGAAAAAATTGCTCTGTATTTAATAGATTAACGGTTAACCAAAATATTCTAATTATGATGATAATTAAAAATTGTTTTCTCTTCAGTTTTTGCCAAAAACTTTTGCATTTTTCTGTTAACCAAATGGAAAAGGAGGAAAAAATCCGTCGTCAAAATAATACCAAGAGAGCGTACATACATACAGAGAGTTCGATGGGACTTTAGGTTTTAATTGACAATAGCTGAATTAATGTCGACTTAGTGTTTTACCCTCGGCAGCAGGGTTGAATAAAATTTTGCACGCCCCTATTACCGCATAGATTAATCCCACTTGTTTATGGAATAGCAACACGGGTTTTGACAAAGAGATAAATTGCATTCTAGTATAATTAGACTAAATATTTACTATTTTCAATTGTATTCCCTTTTTAAGATATTTTTACTATTTTAAAAAACAAACTATTTCTTCGCTTGGAAAGTAAGGGGTTGGGAGGGGCCAATTATTTGTGCATAATAATTTTTTCTTATGTAAAAAAGGGGGGTTTCCTGGGGTGAGGTTTTCCGGGGGACATTGTACCAGTTTTTTTTCCGAAAGCGTGAGTTAACTTTTAAATTAAATTTTAGGTCTTTTGTCTTAGTGATTTGCTCCTCAAATTTTTAAATTGAAAAATGAGTGTGCTGTTCTATTATTAAAGAGAATCTTTCATGCTTTTATCATCAAAAATGTGGAATTTTGCAGTTTTGACAGAGTAGAAGGATTTTGTACGGGAATTAATTTTAATTGGGGAGGAGGGTTTCCAATTTTTTTTTTCCGGAAAATTTAGATAAATTTTAAATTAAATTTTAGGTCTTTTTTCTTATGGATTTGCTCCTCAAATTTTTAAATTGAAAAATGAGTGTTCTGTTCTATTAGTAAAGAGAATATTTCATGCTTTTATCATCAAAAATGTGGAATTTTGTAGTTTTGACAGAGTAGAAGGATTTTGTACGGGAATTAATTTTCCATGTGGAGGAGGGTTTCCAAATTTTTTTTCCGGAAACGTGAGCTAACTTTTAAATTAAATTTTAGGTCTTTTGTCTTAGGGATTTGCTCCTCAAATTTTTAAATTGAAAAATGAGTGTGCTGTTCTATTATTAAAGAGAATCTTTCATGCTTTGATCATTAAAAATGTTGAAGTTTTTAATATTGACAGAGGAGACTGATTTTTTACAGGAATTAATTTTACCTGCGGAGGAGGGGTACCAATTTTTTTTTTCCTGAAAAGTTAGAAAAATATTAAAATAAAATTTAGGTCTATTTTACTAGGGATTTGCTCCTCAAATTTTTAAATTGAAAAATTATTGTGCTGTTCTATTAGTAAAGAGAATATTTCATGCTTTTATCATCAAAAATGTGGAATTTTGTAGTTTTGACAGAGTAGAAGGATTTTGTACGGGAATTAATTTTACATGAGGAGGAGGGTTTCCAAATTTTTTTTTCCAGAAACGTGAGCCAACTTTTAAATTAAATTTTAGGTCTTTTGTCTTAGGGGTTTGCTCCTCAAATTTTTAAATTGAAAAATGAGTGTGCTGTTCTATTAGTAAAGAGAATCTTTCAAGCTTTTATCATCAAAAATGTGGAATTTTGCAGTTTTGACAGAATAGAAGGAGTTTGTACGGGGATTAATTTTACATGAGGAGGGGGTTTCCAGGGGTGAAATTTTCAGGGGAAACTTTACAGATTTTTTTTCCGGAAACGTGAGCTAACTTTTAAATTAAATTTTAGGTCTTTTGTCTTAGGGATTTGCTCCTCAAATTTTTAAATTGAAAAATGAGTGTGCTGTTCTATTAGTAAATATAATCTTTCATTATTGTAACCAACAAATTTTTTTATTTGGCTTTTTTGACATCGTATTCGTTTTTTGTCGTGGGAGTAATTTGCCCGGAGGAGGTGGGTGTCCAAAGCTGAACTGTCCAGGGGGACACTTTTCAGATTTTTTTATAATGCAAAGAGGTCTAAATTTTAAAATAAATTTTAGTTCTTTTGTCTTAGGGATTTGCTCCTCAAATTTTTAAATTGAAAAATTAGTGTGCTGTTCTATTAGTAAAGAGAATCTTTCAAGCTTTTATCATCAAAAATGTGGAATTTTGCAGTTTTGACAGAGTAGAAGGATTTTGTACGGGGATTAATTTTACATGAGGAGGGGGTTTCCAGGGGTGAAATTTTCAGGGGAAACTTTACAGATTTTTTTTTCCGGAAACGTGAGCTAACTTTTAAATTAAATTTTAGGTCTTTCGTCTTAGGGATTTGCTCCTCAAATTTTTTAATTGAAAAATGAGTGTGCTGTTCTATTAGTAAAGAGAATCTTTAATGCTTTTATAATCAAAAATTTGGAATTTTGCAGTTTTGACAGAGTAGAAGGATTTTGTTCGGGGATTAATTTTACATGAGGACGAGGGTTTCCAGGGGTGAAATTTTCAGGGGGGACATTTTACACAAATATTTCTAAAGCACTACATACAAATAACAGAATCAACTTTAGAGGGCAATTTATCTCTAAAAGAGGGGTTATTATTTCCTTACTAAATTTTTCTTCCTTTTTAAGGAGGAGGAGGAAGATTCATACAATAACAAACTGCTTTTTATCTGCCTGGAAAATATTCACATTCATAGTATAACTTTTCGTATCTTATACACTAAAATTTAGAACATTACTTTAAAGTTGTTTATCTCTTTCGGAAAAATTACAGAATTAAAGTGGAGATCCTTATATTCATAGTGAAATATTCATGATCAATGTGTAACTTTTTATATCTTCTACAAAAAATTTGGATTAAAGCTTTAAATTTATGTCTTTGGGGAAAAATCTGAATTGAAGTTGAACTTTTTTATATTATTTGGAAAAATATAATTGATCAATAACTAATTTCTTTTTTTATTGAGAAAACTCAGAAGAGAAGTTAAACTTTTCTTAACTTCCTTGAGAAAATTTAAAATTGAAGTAAAACTTTGTCTTTCGGGAAAATATTCACACTGGAGTTTTTTATCTTCATTGAAAATATTCACGATCAAAGTATAACTTTTTCTTGCAAAATAAAAAATACTTTTTACAAAACAAACATATTTATAAAAACATTAAAAATAGTTATTACAGAATATAAAAGCTCGAACAAACTCCAAAGCAGTTCTTAAAAATCAGAAATAATTATTAAAAAATACAAAAATTTTTAAGAAATCCAAAATAGTTCTTACAAATCAAAAATTATTCGTAATAAATACAAAAATACTTTACACAAATCCACAATAGCTCTAACAGAATATAAAATACTTGGTGCAAAATACCAAATACTTGCTTCAAGACACTAAATTTCTAACAACATCCCAAATAGTTATTATAGCACACAAAAAATTCAAACTTATTCCAAAAATAATTCTTACAAAGCAGAAAAAATTCTTGCAAAATAAAAAAGTTTTAAGAAAATCGAAAATAGTTCTTAAACAACAAAACTATTCTTAAAAATAGAAAAAATCCTTTACACAAATCCAAAATAGTTTTAACAGAATTAAAAATAGCTTCTGCAAAATATGAAATACTTGTCACAAAGCACGAAAATTCTAACAACACCGAAAGTACTTCTTACAGAATACAAGAAGTTCAAACAAATCCCAAAAATAGTTCTTAAAAAACAAAAATCATTCTTACGAAATACAAAAATATTTTAGACAAATCCAAAATAGTACTAACAGAATAAAAAATAGTTGTTGCAAAACTTGAAATACTTGTTACAAAACAAAAATATTTCCTAAAACATCAAAAATAGTTCTTACAGAATATAAAAAGTTCAAACAAAATCAAAATTGTTCTTACTAAACATAAATAATTCTTAAAAAATGTAAAAATTTATAAGAAATCCAAAATACTTCTTACAAAAAAAAAATTATTCGTATTAAATACAAAAATACTTTACACAAATCCACATTAGTTCTAACAGAATAAAAAAAAATACTTGGTGCAAAATACCAAATACTTGCTTCAAGACACTAAATTTCTAACAACATCCCAAATAGTTATTATAGCATACAAAAAATTCAAACATATTCCAAAAATAATTCTTACAAAGCAGAAACAATTCTTGCAAAATACAAAAAGTTGTAAGAAAATCAAAAATAGTTCTTAAACAACAAAAACTATTCTTAAAAATAGAAAAAATCCTTTACAAAAATCCAAAATAGTTATAACAGAGTTAAGAATATCTTCTGCAAAATATGAAATACATGTCACAAAGAACGTAAATTCTAACAACACCGAAAGTAGTTCTTACAGGATACAAAAAGTTCAAAGAAAATACGAAAATAGTTCTTAAAAAACAAAAATTATTCTTAAAAATAGACGAAATACAAAAATATTTTAGACAAATCCAAAATAGTACTAACAGAATAAAAAATAGTTGTTGCAAAATTCGAAATACTTGTTACAAAACAAAAAGATTTATATGCCTTTCCTTGGCACCTTTCCAAGCGAGCGGGGACTCCCCACTGGTTCCTACACATTGCAAAAAGTGAGCAGTACGAAAACTCCACGTATTAAACCATCCGATTATTCGCGGCCCCACTCGGGAGCTAAAGGAACCGCCGCCCTCGCTTTATTTCATTTTTTTACGGGTCCTTTCGTCCCGGTTCCGTGGCCCCACGTAAGCGGCTGAGGTTGTACCTTAAAAAAAATGTATTAAAGCGCTGTGGGCGGTAAATGTCTCTCCCGCTTGGTCCCTAAAAACCAGGCTGGTTGAAAACGTGGCGTTTTCGTACTGCTCACTTTTGCAATGTGTAGGAACCAGTGGAGTCCCATCGTTTGGAAGGTGCCAAGAAAGGCATACAAATCTTTTTGTTTTGTAACAAGTATTTCGAATTTTGCAACAATATTTTTATTCTGTTAGTACTATTTTGGATTTGTCTAAAATATTTTTGTATTTCGTAAGAATAATTTTTGTTTTTTAAGAACTATTTTCAGATTTTGTTTGAACTTTTTGTATCCTGTAAGAACTACTTTCAGTGTTGTTAGAATTTCCGTGCTTTGTGACATGTATTTCATATTTTGCAGAAGATATTCTTAACTCTGTTAGAACTATTTTGGATTTGTGTAAAGGATTTTTCTATTTTTAAGAATAGTTTTTGTTGTTTAAGAACTATTTTTGATTTTCTTACAACTTTTTGTATTTTGCAAGAATTGTTTCTGCTTTGTAGAATTATTTTGGAATATGTTTGAATTTTTGTATGCTATAATAACTATTTGGGATGTTGTTAGAAATTTAGTGTCTTGAAGCAAGTATTTGGTATTTTGCACCAAGTATTTTTTTATTCTGTTAGAACTAATGTGGATTTGTGTAAAATATTTTGTATTTACTACGAATAATTTTTGTTTTGTAAGAACTATTTTGGATTTCTTAGAACTTTTATATTTTTAAGAATTATTTATGTTTCGTAAGAACAATTTTGATTTTGTTTGAACTTTTATATTCTGTAAGAACTATTTTTGATGTTTTAAGAAATATTTTGTTTTGTAACAAGTATTTCAAGTTTTGCAACAACTATTTTTATTCTGTTAGTACTATTTTGGATTTGTCTAAAATATTTTTGTATTTCGTAAGAATGATTTTTGTTTTTTAAGAACTATTTTGGGATTTGTTTGAACTTCTTGTATTCTGTAGAAGTACTTTCAGTGTTGTTAGAATTTTCGTGCTTTGTGACAAGTATTTCATATTTTGCAGAAATATTTTTAATTCTGTTAAAACTATTTTGGATTTGTGTAAAGAATTTTTCTATTTTTAAGAATAGTTTTTGTTGTTTAAGAACTATTTTCGATTTTCTTACAACTTTTTGTATTTTGCAAGAATTGTTTCTGCTTTGTAGAATTATTTTTGGAATAAGTTTGAATTTTGTATGCTATAATAACTATTTGGGATGTTGTTAGAAATTTAGTGTCTTGAAGCAAGTATTTGGTATTTTGCACCAAGTATTTTATATTCTGTTAGAGCTATTGTGGATTTGTGTAAAGTATTTTTGTATTTATTACGAATAATTTTTGTTTTGTAAGAACTATTTTGGATTTCTTAAAACTTTTGTATTTTTTAAGAATTATTTCTGTTTTGTAAGAACTGCTTTGGATTTTGTTTGAACTTTTATCTTCTGTAAGAACTATTTTTAATATTGTTAGAAATCTTTTGGTTTTGTAACAAGTATTTTATATTTCGCAAGAAAAAGTTATACTTTGATTGTGAATATTTTCAATGAAGATAAAAAACTTCAGTGTGAATATTTTCACGAAAGACAAAGTTGTACTTCAATTTTAAATTTTCTCAAGGAAGTGAAGAAAGTTTAACTTCTCTTCTGAGTTTTCTCAATAAAAAAGAAATTAGTTATTGATCAATTATATTTTTCCAAATAATATAAAAGGTTCCACTTCAATTCAGATTTTTCCCCAAAGACATAAATTTAAAGCTTTCATCCAAATTTTTGTAGAAGATATAAAAAGTTACACATTGATCATGAATATTTCACTATGAAGATAAGGAGCTCCACTTTAATTCTGTAATTTTCCGAAAGACATAAACAAATTTAAAGTAATGTTCTAAATTTTAGTGTAGAAGATACGAAAAGTTATACTATGAATGTGAATATTTTCCAGGAAGATAAAAAGCAGTTTGTTATTGTATGAATCTTCCTCCTCCTCCTTAAAAAAGAAGAAAAATTTAGTAAGGAAATAATAACCCCTCTTTAGAGATAAATTGCCCTCTAAAGTTGATTCTGTTATTTGTATGTAGTGCTTTAGAAATATTTGGGTAAAATTTCCCCTGAAAATTTCACCCTGGAAACCCTCTTCCTCATGTAAAATTAATCCCCATACAAAATCCTTCTACTCTGTCAAAACTGCAAAATTCCACATTTTTGATGATAAAAGCATGAAGATTCTCTTTACTAATAGAACAGCACACTCATTTTTCAATTAAAAAATTTGAGGAGCAAATCCCTAAGACGAAAGACCTAAAATTTAATTTAAAAGTTAGCTCACATTTCCAGAAAAAAAATCTGTAAAGTTTCCCCTGAAATTTCACCCTGAAACCCCTCCTCATGTAAAATTAATCCCCGTACAAAATCCTTCTACTCTGTCAAAACTGCAAAATTCCACATTTTTGATGATAAAAGCTTGAAAGATTCTCTTTACTAATAGAACAGCACACTCATTTTTCAATTTAAAAATTTGAGAGCAAATCCCTAAGACGAAAGACCTAAAATTTAATTTAAAAGTTAGCTCACGTTTCCAGAAAAAAAATCTGTAAAGTTTCCCCTGAAAATTTCACCCTGAAACCCCCTCCTCATGTAAAATTAATCCCCGTACAAAATCCTTCTACTCTGTCAAAACTGCAAAATTCCACATTTTGATGATAAAAGCTTGAAAGATTCTCTTTACTAATAGAACAGCACACTCATTTTTCAATTTAAAAATTTGAGAGCAAATCCCTAAGACAAAAGACCTAAAATTTAATTTAAAAGTTAGCTCACGTTTCCAGAAAAAAAATCTGTAAAGTTTCCCCTGAAAATTTCACCCTGAAACCCCCTCCTCATGTAAAATTAATCCCCGTACAAAATCCTTCTACTCTGTCAAAACTGCAAAATTCCACATTTTGATGATAAAAGCTTGAAGATTCTCTTTACTAATAGAACAGCACACTCATTTTTCAATTTAAAAATTTGAGGCAAATCCCTAAGACAAAAGACCTAAAATTTAATTTAAAAGTTAGCTCACGTTTCCAGAAAAAAAATTTGGAAACCCTCCTCCCCATGTAAAATTAATTCCCATACAAAATCCTTCTACTCTGTCAAAACTACAAAATTCCACATTTTGATGATAAAAGCATGAAAGATTCTCTTTACTAATAGAACAGCACACTCATTTTTCAATTTAAAAATTTGAGGACAAATCCCTAAGACAAAAGACCTAAAATTTAATTTAAAAGTTAGCTCACGTTTCCAGAAAAAAAAAATTGGAAACCCTCCTCCTCATGCAAAATTAATTCCATTACAAAATCATTCTACTCTTTAAAAAATTAATAATTCCACATTTTTGATGATATAAGAATGAAAGATTCTCTTTACTAATAGAACAGCACACTCATTTTTCAATTTAAAAATTTGAGGAGCAAATCCCTAAGACAAAAGACCTAAAATTTAATTTAAAAGTTAGCTCACGTTTCCAGAAAAAAAATTTGGAAACCCCCCTCCTCATGTAAAATTAATCCCCGGACAAAATCCTTCTACTCTGTCAAAACTACAAAATTCCACATTTTGATGATAAAAGCATGAAAGATTCTCTTTACTAATAGAACAGCACACTCATTTTTCAATTTAAAAATTTGAGGTGCAAATCCCTAAGACAAAAGACCTAAAATTTAATTTAAAAGTTAGCTCACGTTTCCAGAAAAAAAAAATTGGAAACACTCCTCCTCATGCAAAATTAAGTCCCGGACAAAATCCTTCTACTCTGTCAAAACTACAAAATTCCACAATTTTGATGATAAAAGCATAAAAGATTCTCTTTAATAATAGAACAGCACACTCATTTTTCAATTTAAAAATTTGAGGAGCAAATCCCTAAGACAAAAGACCTAAAATTTAATTTAAAAGTTAACTCACGTTTTCGGAAAAAAAACTGGTAAAATTTCCCCTGAAAACCTCACCCCTGGAAACCCCCTTTTTTACAGAAGAAAAAAATTAGTCTGCACAAAGAATTGCCCCCTCCCTCCCCTTACTTTCCATGCGATGAAATAGTTTGTTTTTTAACATCGTAAAACTCTCTTAATCACGGAATACATTTGAAAATAGTATATCTTTCGTCTAATTAGACTAGAATGCAATTTCTCTCTTTGTCAAAACCCGTGTTGCTATTCCATAAACAAGTGGGATTAATCTATGCGGTAACAGGAGCGTGCAAAATTTTATTCAACCCTGCTGCCGAGGGTAAAACACTAAGTCGACATTAATTCAGCTATTGTCAATTAAAACCTAAAGTCCCATCGAACTCTATGTATGTATGTACGCTCTCTTGGTATTATTTTGACGACGGATTTTTCCTCCTTTTCCATTTGGTTAACAGAAAAATGCAAAAGTTTTTGGCAAAAACTGAAAGAAAACAATTTTTAATTATCATCATAATTAGAATATTTTGGTTAACCGTTAATCTATTAAATATAGAGCAATTTTTTCAACTAAAATTAAGGAGCAACATTCGTAGTTAGAAAATGCTTGTTAATATAATTTCAGGGCCTTGTGTTTCAGGCGAGTCGTTCTTAATGAATTTGGGTGTCACACTTTAGCGTAAAAAGCTATGTATTTAGGAGGGGGTAGCCCCGCATATACGGAATGATTTATGTTCGTATCAGGCTTTAATCTTGCTCTTTACTATCAGTTGAAAAAACTTTTTATTAGATTTCAGATAGTTTTTCAGATAATGCCGTGAAATCCCCCTCTTCCATGAAAAATACTCCCACGAAAAATACCTCCATGGAAAGTTCCCCCCCCCCCTTTGAAAGTCCCCACCCCCGGAAAATCCCCTTAAAAAATTCTATTTTCACTTAAAATTTCCCCAGGAAAATTTCAGGCGCAAAATTATGCCTGGGATATTCTCCTAAGCCTACTTTCACTTGAGAAAGGTTTGTTTTTTTTATATTAGTATGTGATTGTTTTTCAAATCATTGGCAAAATCCCCCCTCCATGGTAATTTTTTCCTGGTCAACTCCCCCTGCCAACAGAACTATTCTCCCTTGAAAAATTCCCTCACGGAGTCTGTCTTCTGCAGAAAATACCCCCTCTCCCACAGAAAAACCCCCAGACGATTTCAACCCTGCGGAAGATTTCCCCCGTACAATTCCGCTGGGAGATCTCCACGTGTAAAATTGAGTCGCCAAAGAGAAAGTTCGACAAATCCTGGAAAGTACAATGAAATCTGGCAAACTCCCCTGTGTAAAATGTCCTCTGGAAGGTTTACCCCCGGGAACTTCCCTCCCTACGGTAAGTCCTTCCTGTGAAATATCGCCCCTGCGGAAAATCTCCCGCCCGCAACAAAAAAAAAAAAATCCGTAGGCTATACTTTCCAATGCTAACAATGGGCAAATTTCATACCTTACATTCTTAACCTTTGCTATACCTTTACGCTAATACCTCTTCGCAAAAAATTCACAAATATCGTAAAATAAAGAAGTAATTACGTCACTGTTGTTAGCTCCATCATTAATCTCCAATAATGTAAATGCACCCCTCATTTTTTTCCTCTACTAATATCCTTGCAAATAAAAACTATTCTCTTTTAATTAAATTCTCTTACTAATATGTAATTTAAATAAAAATAAAAATATATACCTGTTTTTCCGACCCGGTTGTAACCTTAAAAAAAAAAAAAAAAATTTTTATAATTAAATAGAAATTAAGTTAATTTTGCCAGAAAAAAATTGAAGCAGAACGGATTATGACCAACCTGTCTGGTAGGAGCCCGTACACAAAGTTTATAGCATCAAGCAAATTCCATATGATATTTCAAATTACTATACCATCTATAGAAATGATACCTCTTTGCAAATGACCATGGTAACCGTACAATTACTTGAAAACTTACACACATATCTATGCCTTAGGCGGAAGTTTGAATGTAAGTTTTCAAGTAATTGTACGGTTACTACTGGGGTTCAAACCCTCTACCTCCTCCCTGGAGACGGCCTTGATCTAAAACCTAATGATAATAATAATAAGTAATAGCAATGTAGAATTTTAAGAGGATTGTCCAACTCTAGTCAGAGTTGAGAAAACTGGATCCACGGTCAAAAATTTAAGTTTGGAAACCAAAACACCGAGTCCCCAATTGTTTCGTTTCTTTTTTACTTCTTTAAATTTAGTTGAGACTCAGGTAATTTTAAAGTTTAACTAATAAAGTAAAATCGTCATGTTTTAAATGTATTAATATCAGATGGCCAATGACTTGACAAGAGCCCCAATTGATCCCCTTTCCTTAGTTTTGAAAAACACTGTACATCAGAATTTTCATAAAAATAGAAAAAAAAGCAAAAATTCAGCCCTAGATTTAAAAAAATTCATTTCTCTGTATCGTTTTCTTTGTAAACTAATGCTAATAAAAAGTAATGTGTATCCCCCACATTTTCTTGCATTGACATCCCTGCTGATTGATAATATTATCATGAGTTACCGACTTAAATGTATTATGAGTCGTCTACAGGTGAAAAACTTATGCACCGCAAAACTAATAATTTAGTTTTTTGGGTATTTTCACCCATCTGCTTCGAAGTGAAAAAAGTGAGACCTACAGGCAAAAATGTAGAAACAGAAACGCTGCTATGTTTAGTCTATACCTTACCTTTTTCAAAACTGAATGGATACAAATAGAGTACAATCAAGAGTAAGGACATCTCAATGGAGTTGGTCAACGTACGGACCCCGATATGGAAGTTGAAAAAATTCACCATCAAAAAGAAAGTCGTCATGTTAGCTATCCGTTTTCCAAAGTTCTTTCTAATAAATCTGACAAAGCAATATTCACCAATTGCTTGAAGTGTTCCTTGCATGAGACGTGGAGCTAGAATCTGAAAAATAAAATAGTTTTTTTTTAACTGGAAAACATTTAAAAAGCCGCTTTTTTGACTTTTAATCAAAATCATGGAATTACAAAAAAAAATAAAGTGAATTGTATAAGATTTACAAGAAGATAGTGGGTAAAGTTGTAATAATCATGAAAATTTGGGGTGAGATGAGGTCCACCCCAAAATGTATGCGTCCTTTCCCGATTTTGGTATATGATGTATCATTTCAAGTTATCCGTTAAAAAGGTAAACTGTTGCTACAGCTGTGAGATTTCTACCAATTATTTTTTATTTAAATCAAAACGAAACTAATATTTAGTAAAAATATATTATTTTGCCTTGTGTTCTCTGCTTCTTCTACTTTTGTCTTAGCCTTTTTTACATTAAAAGGCATTTTTCAAAAATTCCATAAAAGAATCGATAAACTCACCCTCAAAAGATCTGGAGAAGCTTGTCTGCGGTCAAGAACCCACACTGGATAAACATATTTCAGAGACAACGTATCGCAGTCAATGAAACTCAGTAGTTTCTACAGAAGGCGGGGAAAACTTGCAAAACTTTCATGGGGTTAAGGCCTGAAAAAAGTTTGTTTATGCTAAAAAAGAAACATGTTGTTCTGGCATTCTGGGACAGGGAGCCTTAATTCTCTTGTTCTACCTGCGGCCATACTTGTAGACAGTTGGACGAAACTTGAAAGAAAGGTAAAAACAATACAAATTCAACAGTAACATCTAGAGACTTATCTATGTTCAGGATAAACATTCAGATTTTCTAAATTTCTGGCAATATGCAACATGATTTTTTTCAGACAAAACCTTTCAAAAACGATGGTCAGTTCTACTGCTTGGGACTAGGAAAATTTTGGGGTAAATTTGCAGTATGCTTAATCGAGGGGGCGCCCACATTCCATCATCTGGTATACATCTCAGAGCGCCAGATTCTTATATTTTCTAGAGTCCCTCAATATTGCCCGGGTTTAAAAGAAACCTGGACCTCTCCAGGATCCATCTCTAGGCCTAAGAGTGGCTTTGTATTTTTCCTGGGAATTCTGGTAGATGAAAATCAATCATTTAGAAACCATAATATTATGATTAAGCTGAAAGTGGCAAAAAGTCTCGGTGTTCTTCGGAAAGCTAAACAATCATTTTCTGGTCACATTCTCAAACTTCTCTTTCCTTCATCGATTCATTCGTATGTTTCTTATTGTCCGCTAATATGGATGTCCACCTTTCCGTCTTCTACACGTTCGGTTTCTTCTATCCACGAGGGTGTAAAAAAAATTATTAAAGATACGAATGTTTCTTTAATCGAGCCTTTTCTAAATCATCGGTCTGGGTATATCACATCCTGTGCATATTCTGCTTTCTCTATAGTCTACGGACAACTGTCAGTTGTTTTCAAGTGTTTATCTTTTGTTCATAATTTCTTATCACGCGCCCTTCAAAATGCTACTGATGTAATAATTCTTACTACGCATTTCGTTCGGTCCGACTTCAATCCGGTAACAGCAAGTTGAAATTTGAAATGTGTCGAGTTTGCTACCAGCTGCGGCCCGAGGTTGTCATTTGTTTGGGACGTTCAAAATGTCGGTGTTGGATTTCCTTCCAGAAGAGTTTAATTTATAAGGTTAAAATGAATATTTAAGTTTAATAGTAAATTGCAAATAATTTATTTATTATTATTATTGTTTATATATTTGTGGGGTGCATTAATTATTATAGTTATGTTTTGGTATTATGAAGACGAGGTTGTTGGCCTGTGCTGACCAGATTCAAATTACTTTGAAGGTGTAATTGTTACGGTTTGGCTTCTTGCGCCACGATGGTCTCCTAAAGTTATTAGTGAAATACGGCCTACAGTACTAACTATCTTACGATTTATTTTATACTTATTTTTTCTCCTTTTTCCCTGTTTCCCTGGCCATGGAACCTTTCGGGGAGGGGGGCGGGATTTTCTTTTTTGTGTCTTTTGTAATAACTTATTGTTGAATAACTGAAAAGGCCACGCTTAGCGAAATTCATCACCCCTGGCACAATTTCGCCACGCTTAGCAGTCTTCCGCCACGCTTGGCAAGCGGGACCTGGTGTATATGATTCCTAAAAGTAGGTGACTCCTAGTTGCAAGCAATCATCTTGAAATAAAAATCATATGGTAATGGTTGAAAGAGGTAAATTTAGGAGAGGATGTTTTTTTTCTCGAATTATCCAATTTTTTCCTTCATTCTCCAATTTGTAGGCTCAATTCAAAACAAAATACACATACCACAATTTACTTACAAAACATTCAGTTATTACATCTGACTGACCGTACATCAAACAATGTTGTGAATGAAAAACACAATTCCATCCGGCTTTCTAGGGCTATAATGACAGAAAGGGGAAAATGACTTCACAACGTTGGGATCACGGGTTGGCAAAAACCTTACTTTTTGGTGATCCATCAAGGACGAAATGAATAGCTGAACGTCGGCAACGTCCTCGAGTGAATTGAGGGAGCGTCATAAGAATGGATTCATAGTAGATTGCCAGTTCATGGGAGGAAGTACAGTGCAGCTGCGTGCGTGCGCAGCAGTGTAAGCCTCAGGCGGTGTGTTGCTGCAACCACTTGCTAGTAGAAGAACGCTACGTACAGATCGAATCGCAGTTATCTTTTTTCAATTTACTTCTAAATTGAATCCAGAGGCTGATTTTGATCTTTTCATTCGATAGACGATTGCGCACGATAATATTTGATTTGGCGCAAAGAGTATAGGTAACTTATAAGAGTTTGAACTGGCGCTAGTATCGACAAACAAAAACAATGAACGCTATCAAGCGTTTGGTGACACTTGGCATTTTTTCAGCTCTGTAATAATTTTTCTGTCAAAGACCGAGATCAGATACTTATTAATACCCTAATTTTACAAATTACATTGATCAAATTAATTACTCTTATTATTAAACTGAAACTCCAAGTGCCGCCAAACGCTAGATGGCGGTGATAGTATTTTTTTTTATCGACAATAGCGCCTGTTTCCACTCATATATAAGTTTCCCATCCTCTTTGATCTGGCGTAAGGCCTCCCTCATACATGGGCTAATTTACGCTCTTTTTCACTGTTAACATCGCTCTTGTACTTTAATATATATAAAAAATGTTTTTGTTCGCTTTTATGTTCTTTTCTGGGTATGTCAGGGAGCGTGTCTACAGAAAAGTTTTGTACATTTCAATATCTCTCAGTGAAACAACTATTTTGACTTTCAGTCTCATTTCATGTTTTACCACAATAGGACCTGGAAGCTGGAACCAAAACAAAAACTTAGAGAATAATCATTTACGAAGAGAAAGGATGCCACTACCCCTCTCTCTTTTAATAGAATTTTGCATCCAGCTGAATTCTCATTTTAGTCTAATATCCCTTTTTTACTCCACAAATTGTCGCTGTCACACCTAAAGGTCGTACCTGGCATTGTCATACTTCTTAGATAGTTGTCAAAACCTTTTCTAAACTGTTCTTCAAAGGAGGATCAGCAGGGCAACTTATATTTAATCACATTTTGGTCTTCCTGATATCAAATTTCCTTGTGATCCGTCTTTCAGAACTTGACAACCTAGGAGTGTAGTGAGAACTTGTGAGTATAAAATGTCATTCAGCCTACGATCATTAGGCGTCACAGAGAGGAAATGCACCAAATCCAATTTACCCAAAACGGAATATACTCTTAACACAATTATTTACTATTCAACAGTGAAAAAAATCGCCCAACGTGGGGCTCGAACCCACGACCCTGAGATTAAGAGTCTCATGCTCTACCGACTGAGCTAGCCGGGCTTATTAATAGATTGAATTCATAAAATATTTAAATTAAATATTCAAGCTACGCATTTAATGTAAGGTTTAAAGCTGTTTTCTTTGACTGCAAGTTTAAAAAGACCATTCCAATGATTTCAGTAGAAATCAAATTTAGTGTTTTAAACCATATTAAGAGTTTTTTTTGGTAAAGGTCTAAAGTACCTATGGAAACATGTTAAGAAACAATTCGGTGCTTATGCATTATATCTTACACGGAAAGAAGTCAAGTTTGGTTAATGCTAATGAAATAAAATAAAATAGGATACAAATATAATAGTTTAGAGACAAATTTGGGCTATATATTTGCACATTAGGGGGTGTGGGGGGGGGGGGTAAAGCATAGCATATATTAAATGCGTAACCTAACCTAACCTAGGTACCTTTTTTCCCCCTAAACCCCCAAAAACATTAGTTTAAACATTGTAAACGGAATGAAAAACCACGCTTTGTGATCCGTTTATCATTGCAAATACCCATTTGACTGGTTTCCTGAAACATTTCCCTATACAGTATATAGCGTGTGTAAGATATAATGCATAAGTGCCAACAATTCGGTACTTTCCCATTATATGGGCACTTCTAAAAAGTCTAGTTTGGTTATTGCTAGTGAAATAAGACAAAATAGGATGAAAATATAATAGTTTAGAAACAAATTTGGGCTATATATTTGCACATTCGGGGGGGGGGATAAAGCATTGCATATATTAAATACGTAACCTAACCTAACCTAGGTACCTTCCCCCCCCCTAAACCCCAAAAACAACAGTTTAAATATCGTAAACGCATAAAACCAAACTAAGCATTCCATTACTGTATAGCGGTGTCTTGAATTAATCGTCAAAAACGGGATTTTCATGACTGGTTTCCTTGTAAGTACCCATTTAATGGGAAAGAACCAACAATTCTTACTTCATAATATACAGAATAATCGTAGCTAGCACATTTTGACTGCAGGTCCACTATACTTTACCCCAACCCCCCTAATATGCAAATATATAGCCCAAAATATATATTTCCCATATATTATGCCAATGCGTCTCTCTTGTTTCTACCCGTGTGCCACTGTGCCCGTGAATGGAATCAACTCAACTGTGACGAAACAAGAACTGGAAAAACAAGAGTGACGGGTGGCGGAATGGATTAAAAGTATATAATTTGGGCTATATATTTGCACATCAGAGGGGTTGGGGGTTGACTATAGTGGAGCTTCCTTGCAAAATGTGTTAGCTGCGATTAGACTGCGAATTATGGAGTAAAAATTATTCCTTCTCAATAGCCCATACTCTAGACCATTACTTTTTTCTTCAATCTAACACATATTTTTCTATTATAATACATTTGAAGATTTTAATTTAAATTTCAATATAGCCCGGGCGTTAGTGACTCATGGTGCATTTTCTCTTGCTGTTTCTGATTTACTTTTAATAATTCTTCTTCTTTTCACTGTTCACACACGTAGCGCTGATGAATATCTTCCGCTATTTTATATGCACTTCTACGAGATAAAGAGTAAATATAATAACTTACTAAATTATACGGCTGATCCAACCCGAATGCTTCAAGTATCCAATAAACAAAACTAATTATCAAAGGATAAAGAAAACTGCGCAGACCTTCTTTCCATTCCCAGGTCACTGCACCGTACCTAAAAAGCAAATATACTTCTATACTTCTGTACGAATTAATTTAAAAAACAAAAGTTTTTCCGAGGGAAGTAAAGAGTGAATTTAAAACTTAAAACGGACAAAAATTATTACTTCACAGCCTATTTAATATATATTAATATAACTAGTACAAATAGACAAACCAATTATTTTTCCCTATGCTTTTATTGTTATGCATAACTAGCACTTCATTGAAAACACAAAAGTCAAGTATAAAGAACAGGATTCTTAATTTAAGAGTCAAAAGTGAGCATGTAGCCTGACAACACTAAACGAATCTATACAGCTTTTCATAGTCTTGCACCAGTTGTGACATGAGTAACTTTCAGTATACAATTAAAATTATCTTAAAAACACAAGCGTAAAACTAAATATTTGTTAATAACCGTGAAGTAATTAAACAGCATACAGAAATATTGGATTGATTTATCAAGCAGCAATTTGTTCTCACCAGCTATAACACCACTAGTGGGTAATATACAGTCTTAAATTGTAAGAAATATGCTTTAGTATCACTTGAAATGAAGATCAAATAAGACATAATATGAACTCTGGAAATCCGATTATTTCTCTCCATACAAGAGTGAATTTCAAGCCATGATACAAATTCTAAAGCTAGTCTATAGTCCTAATTCTATCAAGATGGCCTTACTTCGAACTTGTGTACAAATTAATCATGAAATGTCCTTTTGAGGATCAAAACGAGAGCCAGTCATTGAACTGAGCTATTGTGCCGAAGCGATACCAAATAAACTTAAAAAAATAAAGAAAGCCCCAAAATGAATTGTTGCTTTATCTTAAAAGGGATTGATCCTTAAAGGGATTGATAATACTTTGATTCTATAAAAATTATCCTTTATTGGTTTGCTTTTACTGTACCAAAACTACTATATTATTTTGTATTTTCAGTAAAGCGCTAGTTTTTTATAATCATAAAAGCATAGGGAAAAATAATTAGTTGGTTTATTTGTACTAGTTATATTAATATATATTAAATATGCTGTGAAGTAATAATTTTTGTCCGTTTTAAGTTTCAACTTCGCTCTTTACTTCCCTCGGAAAAACTTTGTTTTTTTAAATTAATCTCTGTTTGTTTTTTATTAAAATTTCATGTAGAAACAACACTGCCATGATCTTTTCTATTTATATGGAATAATGTATGCTCGTTTTAAGTTTTAGTGTCAGTTCTTAGTTTCAGATGAAAATTTAATTTTAATATATTTTCTAATTATCACCGATCTAGGGGAGATAAGCCAGCTCTGAAAAATACTGCAAACAACCTTGACAGCTAAGAAAAACTTTAAGTCTATAACATAAAGTTCATTATCCATACTCCACAAAACAATACATCTTTTTCAGGAACGTTTGTTTTCCGATGAGCAAAAAGCTGTTTTTACTTGGCCGACTTCGCCTGAAAAAGCCATAATGAAGACAGGGCTTTAAAAGCGATTGTAAAAGTTAGATGATAATTTTTGTACATGAATTTCTGCGTGTTCATTTTGCAGACAAGAAAGCTCAACTTATCTCAAAGTAAAAATATATTTCCTTATTTTTATAATTATCTTTTTATACTCAAAATTCAATTAGCATTCCCCTTTTTCTTCTATAATTCAAATGTTTGAATTGAACTTATAGTGAACATATTACTTTCAATGGTCCTATAGTCAAATTTAAAATGATATTCATGAAACTTCAAACTACTGTTGAAGTTTAAACCATGTTGATTGATATAGCCTATTTACTTTGAAAATTACATTTTTTTTCTACTGAAAAGTACATAAATCTTAATAATTTCAATAATTTGTTGGAATTCAATAAGCAAGTCACAATTCCAACAGAAAAATTGTATTTTTTGTGACTTGTTTGAATTAAATAAGCAAGTCACAATTCCAACAGAAAAATTTGATTTTTTTTTTTGATTTGTTTGAATTCGAGCAAAAAATTTCGTTGGAAATCAATTTTTTTTTATCCTGAAGCTTTTCCACTTGAGACACGACACCAAAAGTGCCGTTTTTAGTGCCATTTGAACTTGATGATGGCTGAATTTATATGAAAGACGTAGATATGTGCAATATCTTCTATATGAGCTACAAAACAGCTGTATACGATATCCTGGTAGCCTGCTAGCACCACCCCTTGAAAGATGGCACCAAAAGTGTCATTTTAAAGCCATGATGCATTTACTCATAACGGGATCTACAAGACTCGTGCAGATATAGGACTTGGACTCTGAATGAGCATTTAAGAATTTCTCTATAATGATTTGGTTACACGCTAGGCTTGTTGAAAAAAAACAACAAAAAAAAACCGTGAGACAGATCAGTGTTACCGATGCAAAAAATCAGTGCTACATTCCTGAGGCAGTGTCAGATGGAAATTTTTTTCACTAGGCAGTTTTTCTTCAAAACGCGTTTTTTAAGTTTTGGTTACTATGGACTGTGATTCGCTCTTTACTAGGTTGCAGCTGACGCTGCGATGATGATACCTTGCCGGGACATGCTTAAAAAAAATGAGCCTAGAAAATGACTAAAAAAAACAAACAACAGCGGATACTGATATTCTCGATAAAATACATGCGACACCAATACACACGATACAGATACGCGCGATATCGATACGACCGATACCACATACAGCCCTTCCCCAGGGATTATGGAGGGCAATATCATCATAAAAACCATATATTGGACCTTTGAACTATGTTAAACAAAATGGCTATCTCAAAATTATTCTAGAAATAGTTCGGGGGAGGGGGCCTGGAGGGAGGGGGGCTATTTGCCCTCCAATTGTTTGCTCACTTAAAAAGGGCACTTACAAATTTAATTCCCTTTCGAATGAGTAGAAATGATTATAAAGGTCCGAACAGCACACCATATATGGGCATAGAGTCCCTAGGGA